>NW_027528610.1:3549513-3562805 GCF_008692635.1 Crocuta crocuta | reverse complement strand
TGTCTCTGTGTGTGTGTGTGTGTGTGTGTGTGTGTGTGTGTGTGTGTGTGTTCTGGTAGGGTATGGACATCAAAAAATATATTCTCTTAAATCCCAGGTATATACTAGTAGGTGAGTAGAGTATGCATAGTCTTTTAAAAAAAATATTTTAATGTTTATTTATTTTTGAGAGAGAGAGAGATGGAGTGCAAGCTGGGGAGGGACAAAGAGAGAGGGAGACAGAGAATCCCACGCAGGCTCCAGGCTCTAAGCTGTCATTCCAGAGTCCAACTTGGGGCTCACACTCACAGACCGTGAGATCATGACCTGAGCTGAATTTGGACGCTTAATACACCGAGCCACCCGGGCGCCCCTGCATACTCCTGAGTGTACTTGTAACTAACTGAAGAAGCCAGTTTCTTACACAAAATGTTCCTAAAAATTAATACAACATTGGAAAAAATAGAAAATCAAATAACCTCTGTGCTCCAAAGAGACGATAAGGTCCGTAAAACAAAAAACGAACGCTTAAATATTCCTTTTAGACAAAACTGTCAAGGATGCTATTCCACCATGTCATACTTATTCTCTTTTTAGTTCTTCACCTTCGGAAGGGCACATGTAGGTACTAACGTAAGCCCAACAGGGTCCCCAAGAAAATGAAATATCACAACCTGTGTGAACTTAACTGTGGATCCTTCCCCAGTCAGTCCTCCAGATGACAACTCAGCACGGACGCTACCTCTTTGGAAGCCGTGATAGACTCTGACTGAGGACTCCGCGGTGCCTGAACTCCTCACCCACAGAAACTGTGAGACCATACATGTGTGTTCGTTGAAGTTTGAGGTAAGGTACCGTCTCCGCAGGGCAAGAAGTGCCCTTTGCTCGCTGCTACCTACTCCGCTCAGTGGACAGCCCTGCGCAGTGCAGATACTGGTAATGACGGCTGGAAGAGCATCACTGGATGCATGATGAAGAGTTAACTATGAGGAGGGAAGAAGGGAGAAGTCGTGGACTGGGAAGTAACAGCTTTGCATTCCGGGAAGGACTTTGTCTTGTTGCCGAATATTTTCTGAAGCTGTGGCAATCTCTAAACCAAACACAGTTCTAGCAGGAACTAATTCGTGTTCGCAGAACAGGTACCAGTAAAGAGATTGGCATTCTGGACCTGGAAGGCCCCATTTCTTCTACTTACGAACCTGGAAGGTGTCAGCCCATTGCACCTTCCTTGGCCTCCGTCTCCTTATTTGGATGATGCGGATAATAATATCTCACGGGAAGTGGATTAACCCAACTATGCAGTGGAAAGACATCCCGCAAAGCACACCAGGCTGTTCTCCATATCTTACACGCTTGATCTCTGTGATTGGACTTCCTTCTTTTCTTCTGGAGCCAATCTTCAACTCTGGTTCTCCTGAAAACAAAATGAGTCTAGTGCCTTCTATTCCATGCATATTATGGTTTTTATTCTTATTATTTTTATTACTCACGGAGAAAGGCAACAAACAGCTCCCTGAGCTAAGGGGGGTTTCAGGAGATGAAGATCTCTCGATCTCTCTCTCTCTCCCTCTCCTCTCCCTCTCCCTCTCCCTCTCTCTATCTCCTCTATCCCCTAGTGGGCTTCCAAATTGCAAGACACAGAATTTTGCACATAGGTTAGACTCATTCATGTAGTTGTCCATCCAATACATATACATTGAAAACATCATTCATGCCAAGCATATCAAATAGACACATAACTATAATTCTTCAAAGAGTTCTGTATGGTTCCCAGGGTTAACGTTTTGCTTTGATTTCCTGCAGCTGGATCAGCAACCCAGTTCTGCAGCATAAAGGATGATGGTCAGACCACAGTTAGACCATCATTCCCACTTAGAAGATGAACAGTGTTTTAATAGGTAAAACCGTATCTTCCTACGCCAGTGTGGCCACAGTTTTTATTGATATTCAGTGACTTTACATTAGCATTATTTTGGAATATATATACTCTTTTTAAAATTTTTTTAAATTTATTTTTTTTAATTTTTTTTAATGTTTGTTTTTTTTTAAATTTATTTCTNCCCTTAAATTTATTTTTTGAGAGAGAGACAGAGAGGGTGGGCTGGGAGGTGCAGAGAGAGAGGGAGAGAGAATCCCAAGCAGGCCCCACACTGTCAGTATGGATCCCAATGCGGGGCTCAAACTCATGAACTGTGAGATCAGGACCTGAGCTGAAACCAAGAGCCAGACGCTCAACCTACTGAGCCACCCAGGTGCCCCTGGAATATATATGCCTAAAGATGATGCTTCTTTTGTTTTTTTGAGAGAGCGTGCATGCCTGTGGGGGAGAGGCAGGGAGAGAGGAGGAGAGAGAATCCCAAGCAGGCTCTGCACTGTCAGCACAGAGCCTGTGTGGGGCTCAAACTCATGAACTGTGAGATCATGACCTGAGCCAAATTCAAGAGTCAGATGCCTAACCAACTGAGCCACCCAAGCGCCCCTTAAAGATGATGCTTTTTAGAAATTACATGCCCACGTGATTAGTACAGCATCCCCACTTCCATCTAGTTCCTAACCGTGAACTCTTGGTGAATTATGTGTAAATGGACCTATTTAACTCAACTGATACCATGGTTTGCTCAAGAAGGAAAAAAAAGAATCATTCATTGTTTTATAGAAGAAAGAAGGCAGAGTCCTGCCATCAATGAATTTACATCAAAAACAAAAATTAAATATAGATGGGAGTCTAAAAAGCACATTTGACAAGATATATTTAGGGACCCTGTAACTCTAAACCGTTAGAAAAGACAAATGTCAAGCACTTGAACATATCTTTATTCCCATCTATTTTTCATTCTTATCAAACTAAATAGATTTCACTGAGTTATTTAATTCCAATGACAATAACACTGAGCGAACACAGAAATCATCAATCAGCTCTCTACTAACTGAAATTGTATATTCACTGGAGTATTTCATGTAGAGTTTTAAGGAAATTCACAATTTGTTCACATTCTCCACCACTGAAAAACAGAAAAGGCGAATCTGCCTGTGTGAAGCTCTCAGGGGACCGCTGGGGTCTTCTAGTCCTTGTTTTACTAGCATATTCTGATTCCATTAATGACTTAAGTCCACAGTACAGTGTACTTTTGAATACATTTGAATGGCAATTTGAGATTCCATTGTTGTCGTCACGTGCCTCTGTGTACTTTCCTTTCACAAAAGTGGAAAGAAAGGAAGCCTTTTTGAAACGAAATGAACAACGGTGAGAGCAGACAGACGGTAATCTTGACGTCCGAGCTGTACCATATCCCTGAGTTCCAGAGCCAGCAGTGACGTGTCACAGAGAGCGACCTTGAAGAATATGGGTGTTTACAGAATTCTCCAAGTCTTAGTTTGGGGGCTTCTCTGAAGCAGTCTGTCTGGGAACCTAGCTCCCATCTACCACACCTCCAAAAAACTATGAGCTCACTGTCTCTTTGTTTTTTTATTTTTTAAATTTTTATTTATTTATTTACTTTACTTTCTTGGAGATTCTGGGCTGTAGAAAAACCAGTAAAAACATTTACATCTCACTGTTGGAGCCCTCGATGTCGAAACCCTCATTTTACAACTCAACCCACTGCTTAAATTGCACAGTGAAGGTTGCAGAGATTAAATGATAACTCCCAGGAGCATCGACGGTCTAGAACTTAATGAAGGAGAAGGGTCCATTGAGATATATATCTTTTATATTGCTTCTAGCCGAAACGGCTCATGGCCAATCCATCTAGAAGTTCTTAAAAAAAAAAAAAAAGCAAGCGTGTAATGGCAGAGGGAGTTACATAATTCTTCAGGTTATTTTTAGAATCATTTCCATGCTGAGAAAAATATCAGAGGAGCGACTTACATTAATAATGTGTCTCTCGCTACCTAGGAACACACTGAATGTTCTGAGTGGTGGCGTGTGCTTCTCCCGTACCTCCCGGAAAAGCCTCGCAGAAGCTGTCCTTTCTGCAGCCTCTCGTGTGTGACGAAGCATGGATCCAGTCCAGTGGTTTCCATCCCCTACTTGGAAGCGTGGGAGTCATTGCCAAAAAGGAAGGGGCTGATTCCGGCTGCCAACAGTTGCCCAAAGCCTTCCTCCTTACCAATTCTGCACTGTCAGCGTCTCTTTTTCTGCATCCAAACCAAACCAATATCGCTCTGTACCTGTCCTTCATTCAGTCTTCCCAAGATAAGGTACAGAATCTATAAATATCACCAGTTTCACGTTTCACTTGGCCTTAGGGTGTTGTTTCCCCCACCCCACAAAGCGTGCTTTCTTTTAAGAAGAGCCTAATTTCTTTCGGAGCCAGGCGCACGCGCTAACCACCAGAGTTGTTTCATGGTCACCATGCCTTTAGGATGTTGTGGGAAACACATAGATATGACCCCTATGCTCAGCATTTGCTAACGGTGGCATGAACACGAATGTCACCGCCACGGATGGGGACGTGCACATTAGAAAATATCAGGGTCTCCAAGTGGAGGTAACGAGCAGGAATGGATGGACGCTGGGAAAAGATAACCACAGTATCTTTATGGTGATTGCTTCCCTCCCCCGATTCCAGCGACCAAAGCAGCGTAGCTCAGAGGGGCTGAGACTAGGTACGTCGGACAAACTTGCTTCTTTCCCTGGGTATGCAAACTCTGGGGCTTCCAGATGTCTAGAGGAAGAAGCTCATTGCACCTGCAGATGTCTGCAGCAAGGGGCTCAGTCAACGCAGAGGGACTTTAAAATTGTCTCGCTCATGCCCACCTCTGGTTATATATCCAAAGGAAATGCGGTCAGGATCCCAAAGAGATATCTCAGTCCCCACATTCATTGCATCATTGTTCGCAGTAGCCAACAGGCGGAAACAGCCCGAATGCCCACGGGCAGATGACTGGATGGAGAAAATGTGGTGTAGATCCATACAGTGGGATATTAATCCACCTTGAACAGGAAGAAATCCTGCCATTGGAGACAACATGGGTGAAGCTTGAGGATATTATACTCGGTGACATAGGCCAGACACAGAAAGACAAATACTCTATGGTCTCCCTTACGTGTAGAATCTAAATTAGTCTCATAGGATGAGCAGGTAGAGTGGTAGAGAGTGACAGGGGCTCGCGGGGGAGGGATCAGTCGAGGGTACAAAGGTCTGGTTATACCTAATGAATAAAGTTCAAGAAATCTGTACGGCATAGAGTCTATAGTTAACAGTACTGTATAGTATATATATTTACATTTATTCATTTTTAGAGAGAGTTAGAGAAAAAGCACAAGGAGAGGAAGGGCAGAGAGACAGAAGGAGAGAGAGAATCCCAAGCAGGTTCCACTCTATGAGCATGGAGCCCACCCTGGGGCTCAATCCCACAAACTGTGAGATCGTGACCTGAGCTGAGCCAGATCAAGAGCCAGACACTAAATCCACTGAGCAACCAGGCGCCCCTAGTGTGTAGTATTTTTTAAAATGTGCTAAGGGAATAGATCTTTTGTAGGACGTTATCACACACACGGAAATAGTAATAACGCTCAAACACAGTGAGAGGAAACTTTTGGAGATAGGGATACATTTATGGCATGGATTCTGGTTACGGTTTCACGGCTGTACCCTCATCTCCAAACTCACGATGTTGTACGCATGAAATTTGCATCTTTTTGTATGCCGATCGTATCTCAGTAAAGTGCTGTTTTTTAAAGGCTGCCCTCCTGCAAATTATGGAAGAGAAGCTGTCCATTTACCATGGATATGTGTTGGAGAACATTGATACAAAGGGAATCTTGAGTAGTGAGTTGATAAGACATGTCACTAATGCCAGTGCCATGGGTCGTATAAAAAGTCAAGGCATATGTTGGAAAGATTTCAGAAAGCCTTTCCCAAATTGCCCTGGCCAAGGTGACGAGGCTTCGCTGTACCAACTCTTGCTACCTGCCCTGAGCTTTTCTCTCTTTTCCCATTTTCTAAGTCAGGCACAGAGTGCTGGGTCCTGGGTCAAGGTGTCCCCTCGATGTTAATATCTCTTCCTAAAATAGGTCTCTAAGCTTTGGCCTGAAATATCTCCTAGCTCACGGCTGGCTTGTAATTCTCCTTCCATTTCTCCACTTAATTTTAATGGCGCATGCACTTCTTTGTGGTCTTCAGAGCAGGACTTTGGAATTTTAAAAACCCTTTGGAGGTTATTGAAAGGGATGTCATCATTTCTAAGAATCAAGAGCTGCTAAGAACTGATTGCAAAAGGCATCTCTGTGAGCCGCGCTTGGCTTTTTCAGGCTTTACACATCCAAAAACAATGGCACACGATAACAGTCTTTAGTGTCATGGATATTCCGATGACCTTCTTCCCCAGAGCTGTGAGTTCCAACTGTCATTTGTAAGAATGGGCATCTCCCTGGAGCTGAAATCCTCGTCTTGGGAGGTGGTGAAATGTTGAAACTCACCCACTTGGGTTAAATGCCTCATGATGCCCTGCTTATAGTCGGTGAGACAAGATCTCACATGCTGCGTGAAAGACCTTGTGTATTCTGGCCGCCCTTTTCGCTGATGACGGGAATAGGCTATGTCTCCTCGTATGGGTTGAATTGCATTCCTCCCCAAATTTCTGTGTTGAAGCCCTAATCCCCACCCCCTTCCAAATGTGATCTTATTTGAAGACATAATTGAGTTTAGTTGAGGACATTAGTGTGTCTGTCATCCAGCTTGCCTGGTGTCCTTCCAAAAGAGGGAAATTTTGACACAGACACAAATGCACAGGGAGAATGTCAAATACATAGGAAAAACACCACCATCTATACCTCAAGGAGAAAGACCTAGAATAAATCCTGTCTTCTTGGGCCTCAGAAGGAACCAAGTCTGGTGCGCCTGGGGGGCTCAGTCGATTAGGCGTCCAATTGTTGGTTTCAGCTCAGGTCATGATCACACGATTTCAGGAGTTCGAGCCTAGCGTCGGGCTCTACGTTGGCAGTGAGGAGCCTGCTTCATATTCTCTCGCTCCCTCTCTCTCTGCCTTTCCCCTCACTTGCACTGTCTCTATCGCTCTCAAAATAAATAAATAAACTTAAAAATTAAAAAAAAAAAAGGAAGGAACCAGACCCACCAACACCTTGACCTCAGACTTCCAGCCTCCAGAAATGTGTGACAAACAATTTCTGTTATTACAGCCACCCAGTTCATGGTGCTTTCTTATGGCGGCCCTAACAAAATAAAGCAACATGGAAGCTCATCATTACAATACGGGGCAGACCGTGGTCTGCCGTACTTAAAATGCGCCCACAACAATAACCACCGCAAGGTGTAAACAGAGTTTGAGGTGAAATATCTTAAGTTTCCATAACTGCAAGATTCTTTCTCCACCCATAAGAAATGCAAATCAAAAGTGGTGGCAACCTATGCATTTTTTATGTTTATTTATTTATTTTGAGCAGGAGCAGGGAAGGGGCAGAAAGAGAGGGCAAGAGACAGAATCCCACACAGGCTCAAGACTATCAGCACATAGCCCAACATGGGGCTCGATCCCCCAAACTGTGAGATCATGACCTGAGCTGAAACCAAGAGTCTAACGCTTAACCAACTGAGCCCCCCAGGCACCCCAGGACCCTATATTTTAAACCTTCGAAATGACAGCCGTGTATAACTGATAACACGTCGCGAGTATTTCGACGGTGATACCACGAATCAGTTGCCCCTTGAGAGGGATGCTTGGCAAAGCCCATCCACGCTTGAAATGCACGTGGTGTCTGACCGACCACTGACTCCCAGTTCTATGAATGCACCCTGCCTGGCAGCAGACAGATTTGTGGTTGGGCATGTGTGTGTTTCAGAACTGTTTTATAAAGGCACAGAAATAGGATGACAATAGAGAAATGGCACTGACAGACGGTAAAGGACAGTGAGTCATAAGTGGAAAATTAACCATCCACAAACGTGTGCATACACACATACGCACTCCAGCGCTCAGCTATGCTACTTCTAGAAGGTTACCGGAAAAACAGTGGCTCGCCAGGAGCTCTCCAGCAATGGCTAATTCATGCTTGTATATCTTCGTGATTCTTGGACTTTTAACTTTTCCACATGGGCTCTGAATTTCAGGGAAGATCATCCATTCAATGTTCTTCGGTTCCTTCATCTCCATTAACACGATGCTAGCCTGGGCCCTATTTGTATAAAAGGATCACGGATTTCGATGAACAGTTGGCATTGCACAGAAGAGGCTGTGAAACCAGAATTCTGCAGCTGGCCTCTGTGTGTAGCCTTGAAGGTATGAGATATCTCTGAAGTAGCCATGTCTTAAGATCATTTGTCATAACTTCTATCTCGTACATAATAAACCAACATTGTGAGGGCCGGCTTAAAATGTGTCCTGTCCACACAGACGCTTATAGCATTTGATGGACTTGATTACGAGCACATCTTATAATCTGTGTTTTGTGCTTAAAAGTTAAAAAGACATCATTAATAGTAACAAATATATGGACCATAAAAACTGCGTGAAATAGCTACGAAGAAAAAAAAAAAACCCGACATCTTAAATTTGCAGGTTTCTCTCCAGGTTCCAAAAATTATGCCAGGAAGTATGACAAACTTAAAATATTCTCAAGTGCCAACAATTTTCAATGCTGCTGCTGAGCAGACAGGCTGTAATTGTTAAGAACACTTCTGACAAACCTGTGCAAAAGAAAGTACTTGACATTTATTTAATTGTGCTGCATTAAAAGGTGAGTAGTTACCAAAGTGGATATTGTGATGATTAGGAGATTGTCTGCAACAATAAGATGCAGATTTGAACTCATTGCCTTTGGAATTTGGCAAAACCTCTTTGATCAGTCAGACTTTGGGTAATTTATAGATCTCAAATGAACAGAGGCGCTCCTAAAGAATTCAGAGAACGGGACAGCTTGACACGGTGGAAGCATGCTGCTGCTTTCCCATGCGGAGCCGTCTTTTTGTCATGGAATTGAGTCCCTCTTGCCAAGGTTTGAGCATCACTGGGCCGTCCAAAGGACCTTGAACTTGGAGTTCTCTACTCCAGTACCATTCCTCTCATTCAGTAGTGTCGTGGGCTGAGTTGTGTCACCTCATAATTCGTGTGTTGAAGACGTAACCCAGAACGCCTCAGAATATGGCTGGATTTGGAAAGAGGATCAAGGAAGATGTGACTAAGTTGAGGGGAGGTCATAAAGGCGGGTCCCAATCCAATACGACTGTTGCACTTATACAAAGGGCAAATTTGGAGACACGCGCACAAACACACACACTCACATACACACGTGCACAGAAGGCTGTGTGACGCTGAAGGCGGAGATGGGCGTGATGCATCCGAACGCCAAGGGGCACCAAATATGGCCACCAAACCACGAGAAGGTGGGAGACAGCAGAGGTGTGGAGCACACTTCCTCACTGTCCTTTGAGGGAACCACCCCTACCCACACTTTGATCTCACACTTCTGTCCTCTGTATCTGTGAGAGTAAATTTCACCAGGGGCTCATGTCACTGCGGAACCTCTATGCCAACAATGAGGATGGACCAATTGATTGATTTCGTCCTGGGCAGATCATCCCATCTATATAATGAGGCTAAACTCAAACATATTTCAAGAAAAACATGCTGAACCTTCCTTGAATTATGATATTATATTAAGACCTACACTCGGAAGGTTTAAATTGACCCCATCGCCAAGCCCCCTGTGAGTTGGGAAAATCTTGCAATGTTCTCTGAAGGAAAACCATGCCTTCAGAATAGGATTCACATTTGCATTTGTAATGAGATGGTGTTGCTCCTGGTAGACAGAGCTTTAGAGCATGAATGAGGCAACGTTTCGACTTGGCATGTGTGAGTTTCTCCTACGGGCGGAAAGAAGGCTATAAAACAAAATCTAACCATGTGTGAAGACACACGTGAAGGGCCCAGCCCCCATGTCATGTGCCTGTGGGATGTCCTACGTTTTACTGCATCTCTCCCAAAGCACCTCTGGTCACCTCCAAAGAGAACTTGAAACAGCTTCCTAGGTATGGTGGTCATATTTCCCATGGACAAATGCTCACCCTCCCCCCAAACCCCCGCCACCACGTCTCAGTGTGGCCGGGACGATAAGGAATGTTAATTCCTCAGAGACGGAAGACTTCTTGGATAATCAGCTTTCACTTGAAGGCTCTCAAACCACCTTTCCTAATCTTCCTGTTCCTTTTCTCTCTCTCTCCACTCAAAGTGGGACTGGCATTGAGCACTGCTATTTCTCCTAGCCTCACCCAGGCCCCACCCCACTTCTCCGTCATGCAGGTGTTTCTCCTAAAGCCGTCCATTTGCACTAAATCACAGCTTGTCTGTTCCCAGGTCCATCTTGGAATCTCCTGATCAGGGAACCCAGACAAGCCCGGGCATCCTTCCCCGTAACCTCTTCCATCCAAGAAGGTATGTCTGGTTTGTGTTTCTAAAGTAGAAGCTGTTTTCTGTAAAATTAAAAGTGAAGACTTCACCAACTCAGGAAGAGGGGGAAACTAATGCCTGAAGCTTCCGAACGACTCTTAGAGCATTCTGGGGCCACGACTGTTTCAAAAATGATTAAGGTTTAGTTTGGGTGAAAGTATGAAGTGCCCAAGCAATTGGTACATGTTTATGGTCACAAAAGAACTCTGCTTGTGTCTGATAGATGTATGTAATTCATTTGGGATCCTCTACAGAGCCAAAAAAATAAAAATAATACATGTAAGTCAGAGGTCAGGAATATCAACATTTAAAAAAATATAGTCTGAGGCATTAGAATTAAACAATGAGTAAGTACGAAAGCGAGTTGAACTCCAAAACACACTGTATAGCATGATTTATATTTCTTTCTTTTCTTTCCTTTCTTTGTCTTTCCTTCTTTCTTTCTCCTTTCCTTCCTTTCTCCCTGCCTCCGTCCTTGCCTCCCTCCCTTCTTTCTTTCCTTCCTTCCTTCCTGTTTACTCCTAAGCTGTCCCAGTCACATATATTGTATTTAGGTCAAAAGTGAGGGTCTGTTACTTGGTGGTACCAATCTGGGTTGACTTGGATAGCACTTCTTAAAAATGCCAATACCCAGGTCCATCCAATGAACAGGAATGTTGACTGAACTCATAGCAACTGGGATTCCTACCAGGCATGAGTAGTTCTTAACCACCCTCCCCACCCCACCCCTCCCACATAATTACAATATACAAGTGCAGTGGAGAAGGCTCAGATCACGTGTTTGGCGCCTTGTTAATGTTAAGCAATCTAAATGATCAAATGTGAAACACAAGATTGTCCACAGAAATGGCATAAATGTTATAAAACATATTTTCTAGGGTCCTAGCTATGTAATTGTCTTAGATATAATAAAATAGGCAGAACTTTATATGTAAAGGAGCTAAGTGATTTATACCTGTTATTCTCTAAATATAACAAACTCAAGTAAACATGGTAACACGATCTTCTTTTTGATCTGATGTAAGGATTAGTGATATTTTGGTATGTGAATAAGATGTTTTTGTTGATGTATTCTATCAAAATGAATAGTCACTATCATCAATCTGTGTACAAATTTCAGTATACCACAAAAATGTAAATAAGTTGACATACAAAGGCAAATATTTAGGAACTTTTGACTAATGTAGATATAATTTTAGATTTATTCAATTGTACTTCTCTTCCCACTCCTCGCCAAAAAAAGAAATCCAGTAAGTGAATGTAAGCAGAGAGGAAAGAATTTCTAGATCCTTGCTAAGTAATAAAAATACAAGGCTAGCCAATTGTGTGTAGCTTCAAATTTTCTAGAAACTTCTTTCAAATAAGCAAAGCAAGGTGAAATCAATCTTAGGAATATGTGTAAGGTGACCAAATATAGACAAAGCACTATCATTCCAACATGCGATCAATGCAAAAATATTAATAGTCTGTCTTACATCCTTTTTGTTATTCTAAGTGTTTGAGTTCTCATGTGTATTTTCTGCTTTGAGCACATCTCAAGTTGGACTGGCCACATTTCAAGTTCACCTTTATGGTCCCATGAGGCCATCACATGTGCAGCAAACATCTTCATTGGTGGTGTTTTCTTCAGGCTGTCACCAGTGAGCGCATCCTCAGCATCCAAGCATCACAGGACATTAGAGATTGGTGAGGCCATAGATATTGTCTAGTCCCAAGAGCCATTTTACCAAGGATGAGTCTAGGGCTCAGAGAGTTTAACTGGCTTGTCTAGGTCACAAAATCAATAGCAAAACTATGACTAACCTCATTCTCAGCCTTAGATTGATATCTATCTTTTTCTTTCTTTCTTTCTTTCTTTTTTTTTTTTTTGCAATAGAGAGAAGCATTGGGGGGGGGCAAAGAGAGAGGGGGACAGAGGATCCGAAGTTTACATCCAAAGTAGGCTCCACACTGTCAATGCAGAGCCCAGTGTGGGGCTCGAACTGACAAACCATGAGGTCATAACCTGAGCTGAAGTTGGACACCCAACCAACTGAGCCACCCAGGTGCCCCTAGATTAATGCCTTTTATTCTGGTGTGTGTGAGTTTAAGTTTAGTTACCATGTATTTTTCCTACTACTAGTGTCCTAAAATGATATACGTCCTTGCAATTATCATCAACTATGGTGTGCAGACACTGGGGTAATCCCTGTGCTTCCCACCGCATAATGTTCACACCCTGTGTAATCCTCTCCCATTGATATAGGAAGGTGCTGTAATTTGCTTCTAGCCGAGACCGTAGCAATGGTGAAAGAACTTTTCAGATGTAATTAATAGCCCAAATCAGTTGATCTTGAGCTTCCTCAAAGGGAGATTTTTCTGGGCTTCATCGAACAAACTGAATGCCTTCCCCAAGCTGATGGACCTTCTCTGATATAAGCATCCATGTTGCAGAAATCCAAGTGGCAGGGAACAATTGGTGGCTTCTAGGAATTGTGGGCAGCCTTCAAGACCTGAGGGTGGCCTCTAACCAACCGGGTAGCAGAAAGGTGAGACCATCAGTCATATACCTGTGAAGAAAAGAGCTCTGTTGACATCTGGATGTGTTTGCAATGGAGTCTCCCGTTTGAACCTCCAGGTGCGAACACAGCCCAGCTACTACCTTGATGGTAATCATTTGGGATCCTTAGCAAGGATCCACCTAAGTCATACTCCAGAGGCACAGAAACTATGAGATAATAGATGTCTTATTGTTTTCAGCCTCTGTGACTGAGACAATTTGTTTAACAACAATGGAAAACAAATATATCTGTTAACCCAATTTCATGTGTATCCTACTGAAAACCGATGCCTTCTTCACAGTGGAATCAATGATTAATTTCTTTTTTTTTTTTATTTTTTTATTTTTTTATTTTTTTTATATTTTT
>NW_027528610.1:3541994-3549456 GCF_008692635.1 Crocuta crocuta | reverse complement strand
ACAGACTGAAACAGGCTCCAGGCTCTGAGCTGGCAGTCAGCACAGAGCCCGACGCGGGGCTCGAACCCACGAACCGCGAGATCATGACCCAAGCGAAAGTCGGACGCTTAACCGACTAAGCCACCCAGGCGCCCCCAATGATTAATTTCTTAAAGACTCTCCTTCAAAGCAAGTGGTTGTGGAGAATGAATAAACCAGAGAGATCACTTGAACGGAAACTAAGCAATACTTTTTATGCATTAGTAATATGACTTTCAGGCTTACGTGTCAGTTTTCTTGTTTGATCCCCTGAGATTAAACAATCTTAAGGGAAGTTGTGATTTCCTCTTAGAACACCAGGTAACTTGGGTACTCATAAGAAAGTGTCATTAAAAAACCCAAAAGGCTGCTATTTTAGAACCATAATACATCAAAGATCGGGATTTTCAAAAGTTATGATGTGGAGTTACCTAACATGAGGAGGGCAGCCTATGTTAGATGTTGGTCAAGGGTCACAGTCTGAGATTCTGCAATATATGAGGACCAAAGGGTTCAATGCCAGGGCCTTATAAATGATCCTGCTTATCCGTGTGAATGATCGCTTAATAGCTGCTCCATCACGGGGACTTCTGTTAGTTCACATAAAGGCCACCGCTCATTTATTAAAAGCCTTTGGTATTGTAATATAAGAGAGAGAGCAAAATCAATGTGTTCACTTCAAAAGTCAATAGATTGCTGATGTTTGGGGGTGAGTGTGGAAAGGATACAATTGCAGAGATCTTGAGGAAGGAGAGACCTCATATTTAAAGCTGTCACACACACAAGAGGGCGTCAGATGTTCCGAAAGCAATGGGTTCTTCCTGTCTAAGTAGAGCTCCCATTTGGTCTAATAAGTAGAAAAATACCAGCTAAGCAATATTCATTTCTTAGTACGTTCCGTTCCTTGACTGATAAAACAACAGTGATCATAAGCGTCTCTTGATTAAATATTTATTCTAAAGCACTCAGTCTGCTAAGGGCTCTGAAAAGTCCACACTTTATCTACATAATGACTGTTATGGAAGGAATATGATTCACCCCAATTAATAGATGAGCAGACTGTGTCTGAGAGAAGTAGCCTGTTTGGAGTCAGAACCGAGGTCTCCAACACTCTGCTTCACTGGCATTATAACGCGATCATACGTGTATCAGCTATCTGTTGCCGTGTAATGAATTATCCCAGAACACAGCAGCTTGAAACAGGGATCAAATGAAACCTCTTATTACCTCACAGCTCCTGGCAGCTGGGAATCTGGGCGTGGCTTAGGTGGGTTGGGCCTTCAGGGTCTAACAAGGCTGGAATGAAGACATTAACCAACTGAGAAGGATCTACTTCTACACTCACCCAGGTGGTTGGCAGCACTAAGTTCCTTGTGGCTGTAGCACTGAGTGCTCTGGGCATGTCCGGCTATCAGGCCGAGGCCACTGTCGTATCCAAGAAGCCATCCTCGGCAGCTCACCAGAGGGACCTAACAACATGACCACCTCTATCTTCAAGATCGGCAGCAGATAGTCTTTAGAAGACAGTGTGGTGGCAAGATGGAGTTCTGTATGGCACAGGTAAACACGATAGGGACAGCCTATGACTCTGGGAACATCATGGAGAGGGACATATACAGCAGCATATGTATACAAAAGATGGCGGTCATTGGGGGGTCACCTTGAAATCTGTCGAATATGGGTGGAGCCTGAGTCAGCTTTTCCACCATGGCTATTCCCTTAATTGACCCACGGCACAACCGTTTTCTTGGGGAGGGGCCTGTCCATCTCTTAAGGACTTCCATCTGATTAAGTCAGGCCCACCCCAGATAACTCAAAATCAACCCATTTGGAACCATAAATTACATCTGCAGTCTCCCTTAAAATGTTCCATAGCTTATGCCTAGATACAAGTCGCATGCCCCACCTACATTTTTAAAAGGTTTTTATTTATTTTTGAGAGAGAGAGAGAAAGAATGTGTGTGTGTGTGTGTGTGTGTGTGTGTGTGAGAGAGAGAGAGAGAGAGAGAGAGTGGGGGAGGGGCAGAGAGAGAAGGAGATAGAGGATCCAAAGTGGGCTCCATGCTGATACCAGCAAGCCCGACACGGGGCTTGAACCCATGAACCCTGACATCATGACCTGAGCCAAAGCGGGACGCTCAACCAACTGAGCCACCCAGGCACCTCCCGCCTACCTTCGAAGGGAGGAGGTTACACAAAGGTGTGAATAGCAGGGAATAGGGTTCATCACCCTGGAAATACATTGTCCATCACCCCATATTTGAAATGTTTAGATGCACAATAGCTGAGAATCTACAGTTCCAATCACAGCCTTGTAGGGTGCAAGTTAATAAAAGAAATGAGGGTATTTTTCAGGCACAAATGACTCCAACACTGTTATACTCAGAGACCCTTTACAAAGACGCTATGAAAAGATATACGTCGGCACAAAGAGTCATAAACTCCGTAGGACGTACCAGGATCCCATGTGCCAGGGAAGTGAAGGCCATATGAGCTATTTTGGTAAATCCATAAATACATACTAATTGCAAAAATGACTTTAATGCCGTATTAATATTTATACTGAGATGTAAGCTGGAATAGAAACGTTAAAACAGAACTGGGGGCGTGGGGCATGTATTTGGCCAGTGTGAGCACATTAATGGCATCCTAATGTGCAGAAAGAGGAGAAAGATACTTAGGCGATTTAAAGTTCATTAGAAAATTGGAAATCTGAACATTTAAAAGAGCAAGTGGGGAAAAGTAAGAAAACTAAGCGGGCAGTGACTAAAATCCCCAGAGGTTAGGAAAGGGGAGAGATTGAGGGGGTGAAAAAAATAAAAGTCAGACACAGAAATGGAAATACAATTTGAGATACTAGGAATCTGTCCAATTAGATCAGGAATCATAATAGATATAAAAGGCTAATCCCCCCCGTTAAAAGGTATAAACACTCAGGTTGGATTAGAACAGACTAAACAATATTATGTAGCTCCAGACTATTTACTAGCGACGCATCTACAAGAAAACAGCAAAAAAGCGTTTCAAAATAATGGACATCAAAATTGCACACGGGGAAAACAATAAGCAAAATGAAACAGATATATGAGTGACAACCCAAACGGGGAAGAGACGTCAGGATATCAGAAAATCATCCCACTAAAAATCCATGATAATCTGAAAATCGGGTTTTAAAGCTAACAAGCGTCTTTAAAAAAATTTTTTTTTAACATTTATTTATTTTTGAGACAGAGAGAGACAGAGCATGAGCTGGGGAGGGGCAGAGAGAGAGGGAGACACAGAATCTGAAACAGGCTCCAGGCTCCTAGCTGTCAGCACAGAGCCTGACGCGGGGCTCAAACCCACAAACTGTGACATCATGACNCGGTAGAAAATTTTTAAACAAAAACTCATCTTCAGTAGGAGAATTAAGCGATGTTCTGTCATGTCTTACAAAAGGCAACAGATGCAAAAACAGAACGAGAATAAACCCTTAGAATCTGGTCATTGACAAGCTTGATCTAACTCATACATCAGAAAGAGACAGTTAGTATACACAGCAAAAAAGACATTCAGCATAATTTTTGCGGGGCATCTGAATCACTGACGAGGTTTAACCAAGGCTGCACAGGAAATCTGAAAGAGAATCCCAAAATACCCAAATCATCGCACTCGGCTCACTTCGCCTTGTGCAATTGTATTACATATCAGTAGTAAGAAGGCTTAAAGAAATGTTTTTAATGTTTATTTATCACTGAGAGACAGACAGAGACAGAGCATGGGCAGGGGAGGGGCAGAGAGAGAGGGAGACACAGAATCCGAAGCAGCTCCAGGCTCTGAGCTGTCAGCACAGAGCCCGACGTGGGGCTCGAACTCACAAACCATGATATCATGACCTGAACCGAAGTCAAGAAGCTCAACGGACTGAGCCACCCAGGCACCCCAGCAGTAAGAAAGTTTAAGATGTAAATATATGATAGTACAGTTGCTACATACGAAAACATATAGGATGCATTGGATGGAAGATAGGAATCAGGAAAAAATTAAACCGTTATTCGAAAACATGGACGAGGAATGACTTCAAAAATCTGGCTCAAGTAAGGGCAAGCCTTCTGGAAATTGCTAAATTTTTCGGCCCCACTGTAGCCGCTCCCTACTATTACTGTTCATAAACAAACCCTAAACTTATTCAAATTATCCCACGAATGCTGCTCTTCCGTGGGCCAGATCACAGTTTCTGTGACATGACTGTCCATGTCGAGTATAGCATGGTGTGCTCAGGTCCCTTCTCTGTCTCCCTGTGCTCTGAACCTTGACATCATACCTAGGAATAGGGCTGACGGATTGTTGATTCATTATCTTCACCGATAGAAGCGCTTGCTCTTTATCGCTGGGTTTGTAACATGTTTACATTTAGAAACTTCCATCTCCAAAGAAGCATGTTTTGTGCCACACACACATTGCCTAACAGTACCTAGAAACCATATGGTTCTGAAAATTGTATTGACTTACAATTTCCCTAGAGCACACAGGCGGAAGATGAGGGGTGAACACGTACCACAAAAAAAAATTTAAAAAAAATCAGGTGAGATCGCTACTTAACGTTTCTTTACGTCGATGTTAACATTTTAGGTCGAAGTTCCTAAAAACCAAGCATTGGATTTTTGTTTCCTTTTTGTTAGAACAGTGGACCTCATGAAAGGTTCTGGACAGGAGAAGAAAGTACCATTCATCAGACAAAACTGTGGTTTTAAAAAAAGATGCGACATGATAGATACATTAGAAATGTCCTTTTGATTTATTTTCTTTTCCTTTTTAAAAATTTTATTTCAGAGAGAGAGAGAGCAAGCAGGGGAGAGGGCCAGAGGGAGAGAGAGAAACTTAAGCAAGGCCCGTGCTCAGCACAGAGCCTGACGCAGGGCTTGATCTCATGACCCTGGGATCATGAAATGAGCTGAGATCAAGAGTCAGGTGCTCAACCCGCTGAGTGACCCCCAAACAACCCCTTGAATAATTTAACAGTCAAATATATGAGATGAATTTCTAACTTTATTTTTCTTAACATCGTAGCTACAATTCAACTTTTTGAAGAGTTATTTATGACTTACAAAATAAGAATTGACTACCCGGGTGGCCCACAATGACCCCGACTTCCATCTGTGGTCATTGCGACACAGTATTAAATTCCCCGGGGAGGAAAAGAAAGTAATGTTGCCGCATAATCTTTGATGGCATAATTTTGTGTAACAATATAATAATCACATTAGAGTCATCACCTTTCCATATAACCTAGTCCCATAATAAAAGGAACTGAGAAAATTCAATTAGATGTAGACCCGTATTAACCCAAGCACGTTTGATTTTAAGTGTGAAGCAATTAAAGAGAAAACAACATTCATTTAATTATTTTCTCTGAAACAAGATTATCTTCAGAATCCATTTGGCACTTTTCAAAAACATTCTTTCCTCTCTCCTTCCTGTGTCCAAATATATATTTGGAGAGTGATTCAGGCAGAGATGTTCTGAACATTTAACAGCTTAAGAGAGTAGGTCACATTAAAGTTAATAAAAGGATTGTGGGTGATAATTGCAACCACGCCAATAATGCACCCAAACATTTTCCTCTTTGTAGCTACAGCACGCAACCCGAGTGTCAGCTGTGTGCCCCTCACTCCTGTCTTTTGAGGTCCCGCGTCACAGGCGCCCGTGAAAAGATGAAGGGACCGTGCACTGTCTGCTTGGATGGAGCATCACAGGCCCCACGGACCTTGCAAACACTGGTCCCTCCGTGTGTGGGGCTGCGGTGAACCTTGCGTGGTTCCTTCCTCCTGCGAAGGGCGGGCCGCCCCCCCCAGTTTCCTCCACCAGCCTCCAGCCTAGTGCCTTCAGACCCCTGAGTGGACGCTCCTACAAGTCAGGGCCCGCCTAGGGTGTTGAGGAAAGATTATGCACAGGACAGTGGGAGAAACTCCTTTCCAGTAAATATCCACGTTCTGATCTTAACCATCCTTGGTTGTCCCCTGGGGACACGGATTTCTGTGCTGATCCTGAATGATCAGGATGACTCCCCTTCTGCACGGGGGCGTTCCTGTCTTCTCCAGCACGCTCCCACACTTCTACCCATAAGTGCACCCTCCTCTCTGACATATCTTTTCCCATCCCGTGCTCTGTCACCAGACCTGTCCCCGAAGCCCCAAAGTCCCCGATGAAGCAGAACAATTCTCTTTCTCAGTCTTTGAGTCTTCTCTCTCTAGGTCAGGTGTACAGACAAGGCTGTTCACACCCACGGAGGCCTTCCCAGGGGTTTCCCTCAACCAGCACTGAAGAACGTCGTCCCTAAAGGCACAGGTAGGTATTACTCTAGGCTTCCCGGTCGGCGGGGGGTCCTCTGTGGTGACTTCTCAACCCTTGGAGGCAGCCCAGAGCACAAGGGCATGAGGGAGCACCTATCGGCCAATAAGACATTGGTGAGGGACGCTGGGATTTTCATCTAATCCTCCCGCATCAGCGAAGATTCTTCCAAACCAGAATGAGGTTCTCTGTTGCTATGAGTCTTAACACTCAATATGTGATCCTCGCAGCAGGCTGATTTTTAAAATAACATTTTAAATGTTTCAAGTAACATTTTCCGAAGGGTACAAACATTAAGAGGAGCATCAGTAGAAAAGTTGGATTTGAGACCTAGCGTGCACACATCTGCGGTACAACTTGAGGAATCGGCATCTGTGGAAGACAATGTAATTGTAATTCCTCTGTTTGCCCAGTTCTGGGGATCTTTGAGCAGCGAACGTGGAGGAAAGTGGGGAGACTCTTTGTAGCCTATCATTTCCTAAGAACGAAGATCATCTGGAAAGGACCTTAGGTGGCCGGGATTGGATTATTCAAGCCTGGAGTGGAGAAACGTAGTACTTGCAAACATTACAACAAACACAGCCAGGAGAAGAAAGAAAATTTCACCATATTTGCTCTCCCTCCTTCTGCCCGTTTTTTTGTTTTTTTTTTTTAAGTAATTAATAGTTATGGTATCAATCGATTCACTTCCGCAGTGAAGGCGCCATGATGGGATTGCCCCCAAGGTCAAAATCATTCTGGAGTGGTCTGGTCAGCAGTAAATCTTCAATTCAGAGGCTGGTGGGAATCAATAAACGACAGCTGGAAGGAGACATGTTTCTTTAGAATTTCCTCCTGTTTTGCTCATTCCTTGGCCTCCAAATTCCAAATTCCAGATGCCCATTGGCAAGCACGCTCCTGCTAGCGACCCACAGGCAGGCAGTTTCCGGAGGATTCTAGTCAAACACTTGACTTTCAAAGTGTATGATGACCTATCTCTGTTCACACTGTTTTTGTTTGCAATTATCTTTGTGTTTTATTGATTCAATATAGGTTAAAACTTCTCTTCATGATCCGCTTACCCTCTGGGGTGTGTGTGTGTGTGTGTGTGTGTGTGTGTGTGTGTGTGTGTGTG
>NW_027528610.1:3522256-3541889 GCF_008692635.1 Crocuta crocuta | reverse complement strand
GTGTGTGTGTGTGTGTGTGTGTGTGTGTGTGTGTGTGTGTGTGTATTATGTATACCCAATCCCACAGTGAACTTTCCTTGATAGTTGGGGTACTCACATCCCTAACTCGACTGCTTCAGATAACTGGTGATCTACATCCTTCATACTGCAACTTAATGGCCCTAAAGCAAACCGACCCATCCAGGAAAAGAATGGCAACTATGAGAGATGCAGTGCTTGTTGGAGAATGAAGTCTCGGGGTGTTCAGTTTCTCTTGCCCAATGTTTTGTCTGCAGGAGGAAACTGATAGACACTGTATTGCTTTGTGTGTAATGCAGGGTAGGATACTTCATAAATAAGACACCCAAAGCGGCTTGTATAATAGTCCTATTGTGCTTAACAAAAATAATCCCTTTTCAACAAATGACTTCATTGTTTAGGCCCAAACGTAAGGACGGGACACATTCCTTCTATTCCCGTCTCTCGATTTATTTAAGAATGAAATGAGAGCAGGAAGCGCATAAATATGGGGTGGAAAATCCCATTACAGTAAAGCAGAGATAAACATTTTTAAATTGAATTCTTTGGGTAGTCTTTCCTATTTTAGATTCCTGCAGAAAAGGCGGTACTGTGCCTTCTTTATTCTTTCTGTACTCTTGAAATCAAAACTTTTCCTAAATAGTGCCAAACGGAGTTTAAAAGCTAAAGAAGAGAATCAAACTGGTTGAAGCTTGTCTTCATGCCCGGACCAAATCAAGACTGACTTAATGGCCAGCCCAAATTGGTTGTTCAATTTCAAAGTCTACCAAACCAAATTGAGTGTGCATTCCATTCCTATGACTCCAGACTATTAGGACAGCCAATCCACCACCCACCCCCACCTCCAAAAAAAAAACCACAGAAGACCCTTAATTTCCTTAATTTTCCCTTGAATTCCCTCTGACTTACCCAGAAACAGAATAACCTGTCTTTGGTTTCAGGTTTCCTTGGATAAATCCCCAATATCTTTCAAGGCAATATTTCCTTAGGCTGTACATGGATTTGTTTGGAGAAAAACATGAGAATTTCAACACCCGGTTTAGCAGGAAGGCTCTTGAGCATGAGATGGGGATATGAGAGATAATCGGTTTTTTCCCCTTCTCATCTTCCAAAAGAAAAAGTCTGGAGGGATGACCCTCTTCCAAATGGTTATATTAAGTTCTGTATTTATTTATCTTGACAGGAAAAGGTCCCAGGAAAATTCGAAAGGCAGTGTGGCCAACTCTGGTTAGATTTGGCCAATATTAAAATGAAGCTGGGCTCTCAGAAGCCTTTCAGGCTTTGTGACACCGTATTTCTTAGCTAAATCCTCTGTAGGTGCTTATATTTGCACTACCTCATAACAGATAATAGCCAGACAGATTCTCAGGGCAGATATACCCCGCTCCACCCAAATGGTCAGAAGCAGAGCAGAGGGGAAAAAATCTAATTATTAACAACTAACACTGACCCTCCTACCTTTGAGGGCAAGGTGTCCCACAAATGCCATCTACAAAGGGGGAGCTAATTTTAATTTTATAACAAGAAGGAGCTCTTTCTTTCTAGATGGTTCTAGGCACAAACACATGGGAAATATGTAGAAATGTGCTGTGATGGATTCTTGCAGTGAAAAAGTGCTACTATGAAAATTTATCCACACCCTGAAATTGACTACCAATTTAGCTACCTATTCTTAATGATCTGTTAATATTAGCTACCCCTTCTTTTTTAAAAATATGTTAACATTTATTTATTTTTGAGTGAGAGAGGAAGCAGGAGAGGGCCAGAAGGAGGCAGACAGAGGGTTTTAGGTAGGCTCTGTTCACTGAGCACAGAACCCAATGCAGGGCTTGAACTCACGAACTGAACTGTGATATCGTGACCAGTAGTTACCATTTCTTAATGCAGGCAACTTGACAGTGAAACTTACTGACGTTATTACAAGCCAAACATCATGTGTTGTGACTTTACAGTTGTGGGAACTGCCAGAATCTTCTAGCACCTTTTTTTCCTAAGAGTGTCTTCAGTAAATCTCTCCTTTTCATCCAGTAGAACTGGTAGCCATGGGCCATGATTGACAGTCTAGTGCAAACACATTTAAAGAAATGAAGGAAGGAAGGAAGGAAGGAAGGAAGGAAGGAAGGAAGGAAGGAAGGAAAGAGAGAGAAAGAAAGAGGAAGAAAGAAAGAGAAAGGAAAAAAGAAGAAGGAAAGGAAAGAAAGAAGTAAAGGAAGGAAGAAAGAGAAAGAAAGAAAGAAAGAAAGAAAGAAGGAAGGAAGGAAGGAAGGAAAGAAGGAAAGAAAGAAGGAAGGAAGGAAGGAAGAGAACTGGCTATTAAAACTAGCAGAAAGAACTTGGATATCAGTGATCTGTTTTCCCAGAAATGTCCGCAGCTGAAAAATTCAGAGCTTTGTGCAGCTTTTGAAAACAACGTAACATCATTTTCATAAGTGTTTTTAAACATCAAACTTGACCAACAAAACATTTCGACTGCCACTCTAAGAAAGTGAATCCGAATGACCTTGTAGGAGTAAAGCTTTTCAATCTGTGAAGCAGCCTGTACTCCTGGTGAAAGCTTCCTGCCTCTTAACCTCCCCATGGCTGAATGCAAGAAATCAAATTTAGCACATTCCTATAGTTAAGTTCATAAATTGTTTCCTGTCTTTTTTTTCTCATAAAATAAAATATTCATCCATTGCAAATGTTCAAATTCAATCACTATATTACTTTTACTGAAATGTCTACTTCAATAAGAGAAAGCAGGCGGTATTATAAGAACTAAATCTTATAAAAGGTTTTACTAAAACCAGCCGAAATTTTGTGTCACCATTATTAATCTCTTTATGATGTGAGATGAAAGTTTAAATTCCTCTTCCTCAACAAAACAAAACTCCATAATCCCATGGGGGGAAAAAGTGCTTTTAATGTGATATCCTTTAATTATAGTTTAATAGATCACGGGCTTGTGATTTAACAATAAAAGGTTGCCCATCTTTGATTTACATGGACAGATGTAGAATATTATCTTGATGACTTCAGTTGTCAAAGTGCCTCACTGATCCCTACTGGACAGAGGCAGCTCAGCCGGCTCCGATTCTCTGGTTGGATCGCCGCAGCGAGCGGCTGTTGATGGAACTCTGGAATCCCCGGGAAACGTTTGTGTGCCAGGAGCACTTCCCGTGTGCATTGTCCATTTGGCTGAAGTAGAAAATTTCTTAAGCAAGTTCTTCAACAATCTTTAAAGATGATCCATAAGATGAATAAATGAAATCTATAAGTTACAGAAAGTTATTACCTAATATCCTATCTATCCCTGCAAACAACTTTAATACCTGCCTTCGAAACCTGTTAAAAAAAAAATCCCATCCCTGATGCCTCAGTTTCTCTTACAGTCATACCACCGTCACCTCCTTCCCAAATCATAAGAACTTGACCCCATCTCCTTTGGAGAAGGGCAACACAGGGGAGGGCAGAAACCAATCACCGGTTGCATTTTTATTTAAATCTGCATTTGCACATGGTAGGTTTGATGATTTTATTCTGAGGAATCTTTAAGAGTTAAGCATGGTTACATTTTATGTACGAAAATTTCATTACCAGAAAGCATGGTTGCTTTAAAAAGGTCTATGGTGTCCATTTGAAACTGGGTAATATTGTACGTTAATTATACTTCAGTTAAAAAAAAAATAGTTCTCCATCCATACGGAAAGGATCAGAATAGAAACAGGGATCAGAATAGAAGGGTTTTCATGCACCTCGTCACAGTAACTTGAGTACTTTTGCAAAGAATAACAATGAAAGCTACCTGGAGTAAAGGGGATTTGGGAAAAGCCAACAATACTCAAAGAAACTGAGAAACGGTAGTTAGACAAAAGTCCATTAACAGGTATTCTACATACCACGAAGGAAAAGCAATGGTAAACTACACTTAACTCTTCCATTAATGTGAATAGTTGAATAGCATCAATTACGTTTCTGAATTCTGCAAGGGCATCCTACGTAATCAAGGGCCTATCCGCATACCACTCATGATTCTTTCTACTTATTGGGGTGCTATTCTGGACCCCAGGAATGTCGGCTCCCGCGATCACCCGCTGCTTACCTTTCAGGAGTTTTGAAACGTTGTTGCTAAACACAACGGCCATTAACACTTAAAATATATGATCTTAAAATTAAACTCCCTGTGAAGAAAGATAAATGCTTTGAAACTCATCACTGGCTATTTTACTACATGTTGGGATGATCCACACTTCCGCGAGGAAACCTGTTGTATGTTTATAATGGAAGTTCTGCGTTATGAGAACTCTCTGTACATCTTCCTGTTTCTACATTCAGGGACTTCATACTGGTATAGATAACAGCAAGGGCCCAAGTCTTTCACCATGGATATCATCACCTGCTACAAAGCAGGGCTTTCCTTGACCTAGAGCTCCACGCTGTGCTGCACGTATATGTTTTCATGACATCGATGCATTTCTTGAGCATGTTGCCTTAGACAATTTCTTATACACATTAAAGTGCCCTGCACCATACTGCACCCCTATACATTAATAAATTCATATTTACTTACTTTTTTGACTGGCTTGGATGCTATTTGAAGAAGTGTAATATCGTAAAATATATGTTTTAGCTCCTAGATTTAGGATCTATTAGCAGTATTTACCAACTAATGTTCATGATCACATCAGCCCTGGGGAGTCTTTTAAAACATGTTTTCCAATCACCGTCCTTGTCGTTTTACATATAATACATGTAAGATATATTTATATGTAATATATATTAGATATAGTCTACATCTGCACATGTACCAGGTCTATACAGTAGACTCTTGAACAACCTGGGTTTGAACTGTGCAGGTCCCCTTATCTGTGGATTTTTTTTCAGTAAATACAGCACAGTATTGTGAATGTATTTCCTCCTCTTTATGATTTTCTTAATAACATCTTCCTTTCTCTCCCTTGCTTTATTATAAGAATGCAGTATCTAATACATATATAAAATATATGTTAATTGTTTATGTTGTCAGTGAGGCTTCTGATCAAGGGTAGGCTATTAAAGATTGCGTTTTGGGGGAGTAACTTTTGGTCACCGTGGATTTTCAGCTGCATGGGGTGTTTGGCTCTGCTAACCTTGCATTAAGGATCAGTTGCATGCATATATATTTCTTTATACATAAAAATATTATGATTTTTTGGCCAGGTTTTACCTCCTTGGGGTCACCCCTGATGAAAATATGTTACTACCCGTCACTGTATTTTTCCATGCCTTGTTAGCTACCCCGTATGACATGAATTCTTCTTCAGTGTTTTACTTATGTGTTTAGCTGCCTCTGCTTCTGCGTAGGAAAGAGAATGTCCTTTGAAGCCCTGCCAGTCGCTTTATTAGCTACGTACATCAAAAACATGCTCCCTAGACTTTCAAAGCCTCACCTTCCTCATCTGTGTTACGAAGAGATAGAATACCCTCTTCCTCTACTTGTCTAAACTATTCAGGAAGATACTATATTTGGAAAACTACCCCATTCCCTGACAAGCCTTCTCTCCACTTCCCTGGCTGTGAGTAAAAATCAGCTGCTAGAGCTGTATTCTGATGAGCACCCGTTCAGCATGGCTCCAGCACTCGCATTCTAGGACTGGGTGATGCTGATGAGGCCTTAAAAGAAATGGATGCTGACTCTTGAAAACAGAGAGGCGGAGAGTCACCGCATCGTCGTGCTCTCTTTCCTGGAACCTGATGACAGACTTGTAAGGAGACCTCCGCTCTCCGGAAGCAGGCATTGCCTTCCTGGTTTGGTCACTTCTCTATCATCCAGTGCACACGGCACTGCCTGCTGAACCAGACTCAGGGATGGATTTTACTTCTTGGTACCGCCGTGTACGTTTCCAGGACCTAGGTGGCATCTGGCATTTTACTCTATTTGGAAGCCAACAAAGGCCTCCAGCCCCAGTTTCATGGATGCTGGCAGAAGACACAAAACCCCTGGGTCAGAGACAAAGAACATTGTTACTCACAGCACGGCAAGCAGTGTAATTGCCCCCTTCTGCTCTCCAAATTCCAAAGGGGCAGTGCACAGAGGCCCGGGTTGGTGCCCCACACATATTCTGAGCTTATGGCAGTCAACTACATTATGCTGGACACCACTCAAACCTGCCCTTTGCTCAGTAGGAAGACATTATCCATCTTTCCAGGCTGTTGACTATGCAAACATTCTTGAAAAGATAGTGCAAAACAGATGAAGCACCAATGTCTCCCTCGCAAGTCATCCAAGACATGAGAGAAACCCATGAAGAGTGTCTCCTATTGTATATCTCTTACAGAACGGTTAGTTTTGTGACGAACTCAAACCAGTCTATGGATTTGCAAAGGAGAGCGTAAAGACGAGAAAAACAACATCCCCTCTGCTGTAGCTCTCTGTCATTTCAGCTCTTGATGACTATCTTGAGTAGAAGCTAAATGCAGGGAGGAGCTAAGCATGGTTTCCCTACTGCCTACCCTGATAGCTTTTTTAAAAAACCAATTCCGGCAACCTCTGTAGCTCTTAATGTTTATACCCCACATGGAAGATGTGCGGACTTGAGCTTCCCAGTGCTACAAATGCATGGGGTCAGATTAGAAGGGGTAGAGAAAGCAAAGGCAGGGAGTAGTTCCGTCTGTCCTGATTCCGATCTTTCTAAAACAGATGTGGCAGTAGGAGTCACCACTGTTCCAATGCACTAGTGCTCCACCAGTGAAAGGTCCTGACCCCTACTCAGAGAGACACAGAGATCAGAAATTGGGCACAAAATGAGTAGTATTTGCAGGTTAACTGCTTTCTTTGGGACTCTGCTATATTAATCCGTCAGATATTATTCATTTCATTGTCAAACTATTGATGTAAGGTTAAATATTTTCATGGGATCTATGTAAGGTCGAGTTAAGACATGGTATTTAAATTTTTTAGCTTTATTTTTTTAAGCTTATTTATTTTGAGAGAGAGAGAATGGGGGAGGGACAGAGAGTGAGGGAGAGAGACAGAATCCCAAGCAGCCTCGGTGCTGGCAGCACAGAGCCCAGTGCAGGGCTCAAACTCACAAACTGAGATCATGACCTGAGCCAAAATCAAGAGTTGGATGCTCAACCGGCTGAGCCACTGAGGTGCCCCAATACGTGGTATTTAGAGTGTAGACCAATCAGACCCGGAAGAGGAAAACAGTTTAAGGGGAAAAACAATTCACTTGCGATTCTGCTATTGGCTTTCTTTTCTTTTTTCCCGCCTTCTCCTCCACCTGCTCCTTCTACTTCTCTCTCTCTCTGCTTTAACACCAATAATAAGCAGATTTTAAGTACCTAGGTTATTGTAATGAGGAAATACCTAAAATCAGAAATAACATAAGAGGGAAAACATGGTGGAGAGCTGGCAACTTCAAGAGATGTGTGGAGAATTTCTCAAGGAATTCTCTAGCACACATCTTTTGCTTCTAAACCAATGGAGGGAGTTTGACATCGGTGAGAAATGAAAGTGTGTGTTATTAATTAAGAAAAAGGTGTCTCTAAGGAAGCCGGATATCGAGGGCTGGGTCACCGGAGGGAAGACAGGCGTGCCCCTCTGACAAGGCAGGTGTGGTGCGGACACAGCACCCGGTAAGACCCAGCTTCCGCAGCCCAGCGAACGCTGCACCGACATGATCACGTTTGAGCCCCCTCTGACTCGAAATGCCGACCCAGAGACTGGCTAAAGCCTTGGAGGTTGCAAGTGACTGCCCAGTTTTTGTTCGCCTTTCCGTTCATATGCAGCAGGCAGATTAGAGAAACCCCTTCAGGGCAGCCATTCTGCACGGTTAGAAGTGCTGTTCCAAAGTCATGGGCAAGCAGCCGTGTGGGGGTGACCAGGGGCATCACAGACTCAGGACGTGTTCCCACTGTTTAAGGCTCCAGCTGCATAAAAAAATAGATGAAGACATAGTTGTTACAAGGTCAAACAAATCATGGACTCTTTGAACAGAAAAGATAGAATGTTTTCACCTAAAGATGATATACGTTGAAATAATTGATGGTTTTAACACATTACAAACTGCGATAGTTTATGGCCAAAAGTTTCTCAGGATGGGGCTCTGGGCCCATGATCCCTCCTCCTACTGACTCTGTCCTGCCCCTCCCTCCCCCCCTTTATGGGCTGGGAGGGCACTGCAGGGGCCTGGGCCCCGCCAACGTGAGACTCTCCCAGAAGGGGCAGCCCCAGGTGCCGATATGGACGTGAGGATGGGTGTCGGGCCAGCTGAGGTCTCAGTCCACCCAGAGCTTTTCAGCAGGAAGCTGGGTGCAGCCTGCAGCCCAGTGAAAGTTGGCACCATGGGGTCCTTGGGTGGAAGAGGAGGGTTCCTGAAGTATGTGATCCAGTCCTTTCCAGAGGAAAAAAGCGTGGGTATGCCTGTGTGTGTGTGTGTGAGAGAGAGAGAGAGAGAGTGAGATGGACAGATAGAGACAGAGACAGATAGGGAGGGAGGAATAGTTTTCTCCGTAGAATTATGGAACACATTTTGAATGTGAATTTAAGAATAGGCTCTATAAATAATTTTTATTTTCTTTGAATTGGCCGACTTGGAATAAATATTCCTTTGCAGTCTTTGAACCCATCTGCTGGGTGCTCACACTAAAGACTATTGATCCCCGATTGCTATCAAAGAGGGTGTGTTTGCCGTATCTGTCAGGCATCTCTGGACAGAATAGCTTCATTACGCTGGTTATGTGCACAGGTGACTTAATGATGCAGTGGGCCTGGGATCCTTTTTACCTGGGACTTCACCCTTTTGTGCTGTTAATAAAACACGTGTTGCTTCATTTCTTACCAGGGGGCCGGTGGCTATCCCATTGGATTAGATGACATTTGCAAATGACTTCACGGTGGCCACCCCACGATGGGACTCAACACTCAACAATGGGACGGTGTCAGGAGGAAGACGAGGTAACACCTACCCTTCCCAGGAAATTTTGATTGACACTTTTGGAGTAATCTGCCCAAATTATTGAGATGAAAGTAGGCTGAAGAAAATGAACCAAAATTCAACTTCTAGGATGTGAAAAGTCATGAGTATTTTTAAAGTGAAGCATTAGGGAGCTTACAGCCCAGTGAACTAGATGTGCACGCACGCACACACACACACACACACACACACACTCATACACCTTCTACTGGAAGTGGTAGATTAACTGCTTTGCGAACAGGCGAGATGGAACAATGAATTTTCCTAAGGGGGAAGCTGGGGGGAGTGGGTGGTTCTATGAGGAAATTGTAGGTCCTTTGGAACTGAGTAATATTTCCGAGCCTCTCACACCCTGGTTAGCATAGACCTGCGCAGGTGTAAGAGCGGATGCTATAATCACTCCTTGATTTGATAAACTATGAAGAGATCAAGGCCGTTGATGAGTTGATGAGAACAAAACCATTCTGAGCTAGGGCGAAGAAAATGTATTTTGCTTGATGCAGGAATCACAGATTCTGTTGTCCACTCCTGCCTTTCCTCTCACTTGATACCTTTTGGCAGGATTTATGAGCACATGATGTACTTCTGGTTCATTCATCTATGGTGTGCAGGAAAGAGCTGAGCAACCATTCTGAGAATCGTAAAATGTGTTGCATATTGGTTTGAATTGCCCGACGTTCTTTTGTGTTCCTCTGTGCTGCAGCCGGCTTACCCCGTGCATATCCACCCAGGCAGACATATATGCATAGAGAGGTACCTATATACTATTAGTTACCTGATAACAGCACAGCAGATGACCACAGACCTAAAGCCTTAAAGTCATACTATCTCACCCCTTCTGCGCTTCAACACTTGGAGTGTGACTTAGCTGAGTGCTGTGTTCTGGAATGTTCACGGGCTGCAATGCAATGCAGGGATACAGCCCCTGCAGTATCAGCTGGGCAGGGGCTGGGGTCTCATCAGAAAACTTGAGTGGGGGGGCGCCTGGGTGGCTTAGTCGGTTAAGCGTCTGACTTTCGCTTAGGTCATGATCTCGCGGTTCGTGGGTTCGAGCCCCGCGTCCGGCTCTGTGCTGACTGCCAGCTCGGAGCCTGGAGCCCATTTCAGTCTGTGACTCCCTCTCTCTCTGACCCTCCCCTGCTCACGCTGCCTCTCTCTCTCTCCTAGAAATAAAAACATTAAAGAAAAAAAAGAGAGAAAGAAAGAAAACTCGAGTGGGGATGGATCTACTTCTGAGATCACATTGGTGGGATTTGGTATCTCAAAGGCAGATGGACTGAGGACCTCCCTTCCTCATTGGTTGTGGCCAAAAGTCACCATCAGGTTTTTGACATGAAGATGTAGCACAGGGTCAGCCCTTCCCCACATTATTTTCTGTGTATCCTTGGTCATACATACCAGGAAAATACCACCGTATTACTAATATATCAATGACTTTTAACAGGGTTTGATCTCCATTCAAAACAAATCCATTGATCTTTTTTAAAATACATTTTATTTTATTTTTTATTTTTTAAACTGAGAGAGAGCGCATAAGCAGGGGAGAGGGGCCGAGTGAGGGAGAGAGAGAAAGAGAATCTTAAGCAGGCTCCATGATCAGTGTGGACCCTGATGTGGGGCTCAATCCCATGACCTTGGGATCATGACCTGAGATGAAAACAGGAGTCAGACACTCAACTGACTGAGCCACTCACATGCCCCAAATCCATTGATCTCAATATCTATCTTCCTACCGTTTTGGTCTCACACATTGCACATATACGTACACATGTACATAATACATATATGTGTACATGTCACATGCAATGCTTATTTGCAACACTTGCCTTCACGTCTCAACGAACGTTGACAGAAAACTAAAATATTTTTAAAAAGAGATTCCAGAATGAACCTTCAATTCAGGAGGATAAAAGACAGCGTTTTTCCTAATAATTTTTTTATCAACTGCACTTTATTTCATTTTCTAAAAAGGTTTTATTTAAATCTAGTGAGTTAACATACGGTGTAATATCAGGTTCAAGTGTACAAATTAGGGACTGAACACTTCCATACATCGCCCAGTGCTCATCACAACAGGTGCACTCCTCAATCCCCATCACCTAGTTCACCCATTCCCCGCCTCCCCTCTGGTGACCATTAGCGTGTTCTCTACAGAGAGTTGGTTTCCTGCTTTACCTCTCTCTTCTTTTCCCTATGTCAACTGCACATTACTTAGACTCAAAATAATGAACCATGTTGCATTCACCAGAGATGTTCTATTTTTCTACTGCATGGCTGACCTAGATCATTAACGAGAGACAGGGCTGTCTGCTGTAGGGTCAATATATGAAGCACATCAGTGCTGTCCTCATATTAAACTTCCTTTTTTGCGCCTCCAAACGCTAAATTTCTTTCTTTTCAAATACAGATTATCTGCAGTATAAGCATGAAAGTAGTAAGAGAGGCATCCAGGCACAAGATAAAGATACAGGGGCAGAATCAGGCACGAATAGGCATTCTGGGAGTATAAATATCTGTCTATTATTTATTATATATTCAGAGAGTTATATACATATGTACATATAGTTGTGTATATATACATATATACAGAAAGTTATATATGTACATAAAGTTATGTCTATATAGTGCCGATATACAGAGTAATACATATTAATATATAATGATGAAATGACACATACATTTTACACGTAATATAAATATAATTATCACATATATTATATATAATTGTATCATGTTANNNNATATATAATATCTGAATATCTATTATATATAACACATAATTATACCAAACATACATACCCATGTGTACAGATACATACATATACACATACACATATCCATATGTGTATACGTATACACATATATAATATAGGCATATATAATATTCTATATAGGAATATAGAAATATATTACATGGGATATAATACATACAATATACAATATAATGTATTTTATATAAATCTAGTTACAATTATATTTATATTATAAACACTATTTTGTAACTATAAATATATACATACACTTTTATATATGTATAAAGATAATAAATTGCATTCTATGCGTGTATATATATTTACGTATAGAGAAGTGTTATGTATAATATATATTGTATGTAATCCTATGTATTATATAAGCCGATATAACATATAATGTATAACCTTATATATTATTAAAGCTATGTATAATATATACATAATACAAAATATAAGTATGTGCATGTTTATATAACCCTATGTATAATGTATAACCCATCTCTATTTTACATATAAATATCTATACATTTTATGTATGATATATATGCATATAATAATTCTGTGTAACCGAGAGAGAGGAAGATCATGCATATTTTTCATCATTTTCAAATGTAGCATATACTCTTACTTGTGAAAGGACAGACATTGTGAAAGATTTTCATAAAAAGTCTTAGGCATTAACAGTGAGAAAGTTGCTGCAAATGTCATTTAAAAATGAACTCCGGCTATTTGGGATTCAGTATTCTTGGTTTTCGTACAAAAGCAATAGTTAATGGCTTTCTCATCTTCACTGAATACAGTGAAAGTCAGGAGCTGGAATACTTTTTAAAAGTCAGGGCCATTTAAAAGTCATTTAGGCTAGGGGCGCCTGGGTGGCTTGGTCGGTTAAGCGTCCGACTTTCGCTTAGGTCATGATCTCACGGTTCGTGGCTTCGAGCCCCGCGTCGGGCTCTGTGCTGACTGCCAGCTCAGGGCCTGGAGCCTGTTTCAGTCTGTGACTCCCTCTCTCTCTCTGACCCTCCCCTGCTCACGCTGTCTCTCTCTCTCCTAGAAATAAATAAAAATATTTAAAAAAAAAAGTCATTTAGGCTAATCATGCCCAGCGATAAAATAATAACCAGGGAAAGAATTTACAATAATCAGATGGAAAGTCAGCGTACAGAATGTATCTCTGTCCAGCAGATGCATGTTACATAATTAATGGTGTTTTATGGGTTTAAAATAACAGTCAGAAGGACAAAAGCTTAGCAGAGACTGGGGGCAGACCGTCTTCCATGAAGATGTAATGATTCCCATTTCTCAGATGCAAACATTGCGCTAGGGGGGGTGCACAGCCTTCTTACTGGAAAATAAAAACTTTAATACATTTCCTTAAAGCCTTCTAAGTCTTGTAAGACACTATTTACAAAACCGAGGAGGTGAGGTAAGACAGTCACCTGTGTCTCTTCCGAGTAATGTCTATAACTGTATCCACATGTAAGAAAAGGTGTGTACCTTCCAATAGCGTGAGAAAATCTCTTTTCAATGATTGGCACGCATTTGAAATTCCTTATAACGTAACTGACACTGGTCTGAAGCTTACTCTGTCTCTGAAAGCACAAGGTTTATGTCGCAGGTTTGGAGTATGCAGTAAGACAGAATGGAATTTGTGAAACTTGAAGAGAGTAATTATTTTTAAGTTTTCCTGCCTGGTTCTCTTAGTCAATCTATGCTGATAATAATATTACAATCCAGTTAGTAAATCCAATTTGGGGATACTACTATTAAAATATTTTCTAATAAATTATGTTAGGAAACTCAGTTTTACATTTGTTATATGTAATGTCTCTCTCTTCATCTGTTATGTATCTCCCACCTGTCTACCTATCTACCTACCTATCCATCCATCATTATCTCTCTCTCTCTCCTATCATACCAAAGTTGTTTCATGTTCTACCCTCTCTCAAATTTATTAAGTTCATGGTCTAACGTGGTTTCAGATAATGGTGACCACCCAAAGCTTTTACCGTCATAATATTGCAGAGATTTTTTTTCCTAAGACTGTGTTGTCAATGGTAAATGAATGCAAAAAATACAATAAATAAATAGATAGATAAAAATAAAGTGGGACAGCTGTATTGGTAAGAAAAGCCATTGATTTTTTTTAAAAAGTGCAGAATCAGCTACTTACGGGCAAAGATCATGTCTTACTTTTTCATCCTTGGTGTTTTAAAGAGTAAGCAACAGTTCTCAGATTCATGTTCATTAAATAAATGAATAAAAGTAACAACCAGCAAACTACTTAAAAATGGTCCTACCTCAATCCCGCTGCGTCTGAATGCAGATCACTCCCCCGCTTCATTGTAAGGCGATCATCATGGTTTCAGCTTCCTCTTCAGGATCCCACTCATGAATCTGCCTAACATATTCATTTGAAGCCTGTCCAATAATCTGTTGATTCCAAAATGCAGTGGTGCTCTCCCATCCGCCCGCGCTCCATTAAGATGTCTGCAATGTCTGCAGCTCTTCACACAGTTGGCTTCTGCCCACGCCTTTTGTAGCTGAAAGTCCTCCCTTTGAATTGCATATGGCGCCTCGCTTTGCTAGAGCTCTTGTACAGGTAGGGCCCGGCTACCACTCCTGAGCAGGCTGCCATTGCATGCCTGGTCAGTGTCAGTTCCTCCGAACACCAGTCTCTCCTTTTAAGCCAATACTTTCTCTCTTTTACACCAAAATTTTAAGTATCCTATGCATGGGGTTTGCTGTCAGATCTGCTGACCCTACTCTGAGCTTCCTGTTGTTATCAGATCTCAACCTTCCAAAGATCCACGGTCTGGGTGCCAGTTGCATCGACATGATCTGTCAGCATTCAAGTCACCACCTTCCCTTTTCTTCCCATTCAGCTTCTTTTGGTTTTGCATGTTATCATTTATCTTGGACTTTCATCCTGCAATCTTCTACACTTTTTCTTCTAAGGTCCCAGGCCATTTTTAACCAATTTCTTTGACTACGTCTTGTAATGATTAATCCACCCATTTCTTATTTATTTTTACTATTACCTTAGTTTATCAATGCTGCAATAGCTTACTAATTGTGCTCTCCTGTTCTAGAATGTTCCTGCTATAAGCCATCCCTAAAATGAAGCCATACCGAAAATGCTTCAGGGTAACGTCTCTGGCCTCTCATGTGCTAAAGTCAGCCATGATTCCCGTCGGTGGATGTCCATGACCCATGTCTCATCACTTTTCTTCTTCCTCATGAATGCTATGAGCCTACCATTAACTCACCGGTAATGGCATTAACCATTAGTATATTCATGGTTTAATGTAAGGGCTTCTTACAAAAGAGTCACTTAGCAAGGTGTCCCTCAAAGTGCAGGCCCCTAGAGCTAACTCAAGACCTACTGAATTTGCGTCCTTAGTGGTGAGTTCCGAGAGCATGGAAACACCTAACAAGGTGGCCCTTAGCCTCCTTGAACTTTCAGAACCTTTATATACTCCATGTCCATTTCTCCCTTCCACACTTGTTCTCTTGGAATGATTTCCTATCTCTTCTCCCCAATTCCCCATGAAAACCTTTTTTGTACGTGGAAGACTTTGTCATCTTCCCTTTAGGAAGTATACTCTGCTTCGCATATACTTCTAGGGCAGCCTGAGATTTTACTGATTTATCACCCTCTCACACTTTAAGCATCTTCTATATTACATATATTTATATCTATAATAGTGTGTGGCAGCTAATCAAATGGTATATATTTCTATTATACTAATAATTGTTGTTCCACTTAATCATATTCCTGTTTTGTTTTGACCCTTCTGTTAGTTGAGCCACGAGTCAGTATTGCCCATTGGCCTGCCTGGGTTAGCCAATAGTGCATTTAAGGTTGATTGCAGCAACCCCACAGCAACATGAACATTATACCGGAGTGTGGCTGATGGAGACAGGACGGAATCACCGAGAAGAGCACTACTACAGTAGAGATTAATTCTCAGGTTCCTTCGATTTCTCTGTATCAAAACCCAGTTCACATCAATGGCTCCTTTTTTGTGCGCCATTGTTAGATACCTTTTCATGTTTCTCCATCTCACCCTAGTGCATAATTAGATTTTTAATGGGAGCATGAAGAATTATACTCGTATCTCTCCAAGAATTCTGGATTTAAATCTTTGTACTCCATTCATCATTTTACAATCTGTTCTCCCAACAGGTTAAGAAATGGTGTGTTTGCTTCTTCCTCTTCTTCTTCTTCTTTTCTTTTTAATTTAGAACTTATTTATTTTTGAGAGAGAGAGAGAGAGAGAGAGCATGAGCAGGGGAGGGGCAGAGAGAGAGGGAGACACAGAATCCGAAACAGGCTCCAGGCTCTGAGCTGTCAGCACAGAGCCCGACGCGGGGCTCGAACCCACAAACCGTGAGATCACGACCCAAGCCAAAGTCGGACGCTTGACTGAGCCACCCAGGCTCTCCTGGTTCTTCCTCTTCTGACCTAGTCTCATGTGATTAGGAGTAGGGAAAATTATAAAGTCATACAATTGTACATTCACTTTTCATTAAAATAACTACCCTGTCTGCTTTAGTATTTTGGGGGGTGGGGCTGAGCTTTTTACTTTTTCTAAAGTAGTTTTTTTTTTTTTTTTAATGTTTTATTTATTTCTAGGAGAGAGAGAGACAGCGTGAGCAGGGGAGGGTCAGAGAGAGAGGGAGTCACAGACTGAAACAGGCTCCAGGCTCTGAGCTGGCAGTCAGCACAGAGCCCGACGCGGGGCTCGAACCCACGAACCGCGAGATCATGACCTAAGCGAAAGTCGGACGCTTAACCGACTAAGCCACCCAGGCGCCCCTCAAGTAGTTTTTTAAAGCTCAATAAGATGGTTCAGAGGGAAATGAAAACGTGCTTGCCTGCCCCCTGCTAGGTAATGTATCTCAGGAAACAGATCTGCTATTCAACTAGCTCTCCCCACACTGAGAGGAACAGTGAGATGTTACCCATGGATCCAAGCCCTCCGTCCCCAGGCTCACTTTCTTATGCTGCCTTAATGTATTTAGAAATGACCTCTCGGGGTGCTGGGCCATTCAGGCAGTTAAGCATCTGACTCTTGATTTTGGCTCTGGTCATGATCTCAGGGTTCATGAGATGGAGCCCTGCGCCGGGCTCTATGCTGACAGCATGGAGCCTGCTTGGCATTCTCTCTCCCTCTCCCTCTCTCTGTGTCTCCGCATGTGTCTCCATTATTCAGGACATCGTTTCTCTGGGGCACCCACCCTTCCAACAGACTCAGAACACATCTCCTTTGTTTTCAGTTTTGTCTTCCTCCAACTCATTCCCCATATTGCCCTCTGCGGCTGTCGTAAAACGTCGATCCGATGATTTCCCGTCACCCTGGGCTTACAATGTGTGAATGCCAGCTGATAAATTAGCTGCAGCCTGTACAGCCTGGCTTTCAACATCTCCACAAATAGATCTCAGAACACTTCTTCGCCCCCGTGCCTCACCTCCCTTCTTTGCGTCCTCTGTGAGCTGCTCATACCAGACCTTCTGTGTTCCAAACCCACACAGTGTTTCCATGGCCTCTTTTCTCCATGCCTGCACCTGATCAATGTCCACTTCCTTCTCTTCCAAAGACCTTTCCTTCATCACTTCCACCTCCGTGGAGCCCTATGAGTTCACACATCACAGGACTTTCCCCACACCTTCTTATAATCACTTTCTTCTCTTGCATTATTGGCTATTTTATCCACCAGACCGTGTATTTTTTAAAAAATAAGTGGGTGTGATTACAAATGCATTTTTAGTGCTTAGGACTATGTCTGTGCTCAACAAATACTTGAATTTATCAATCAGTCGGTCAATTAATCAGTTAATACATTCTTGGCAAAGCCAATGACTTTCTGGCCTGCTATAAAATACTGTGTTCAGGTAGACGCTCTTTTTTTTTTTTTTTAATATTTGTATTTATTTCTAGAAGAGAGAGATAAAGAGAGAGACAGCGTGAGCAGGGGAAGGTCAGAGAGAGAGGGAGATACAGACTCTGGAACAGGCTCCAGGCTCTGAGCTGGCAGTCAGCACAGAGCCCGCCGTGGGGCTCGAACCCACGAACCGCAAGATCATGACCTGAGCGAAAGTCGGATGCTTAACCACTAAGCCACCCAGGCGCCCCTAGATGCTCTTTTCTAAGCTCTGCCTTGGGAAATACATGTGTCTATACCTCTATTTTTGTGTGGTATCTGTATACGTCAGTGAATTGGGGTGGAAGCTGTATTTATTAGCAACAGTATTATGTTACTGGATCTTAAATATCTATTCAATAACAGAAGAAAAACATATTTGTATAAAGCATGCCTCAGTTTGCACTGTAAGCACCTGTAAGGATATTCTGTGCACAGGGGACATTATCTTTTCCCTCCCACAAATAAATCTGTAGGCTTGCGAAGTAATTTTAAGAAAAGCAAGCATTTCTTTAGTGCTTCTTGTATGTTGAGTCCTGGGTTTACCCAGCTCATATCAGCATGATATGAGGAAGTGGTTACTTTTCTCTTTCCCATATTATAGATGCAGAGACAGAGGCCGAACACTTAAATGCACACCACAGGTCACATGCAGCCTGCATGCAAGCCATGTAGTTTGAAAACCTCTGCTCATATCGCCACAACAGTATACAGTGTCCCCAGATTTATGACTTAGGGACTTCAGACATTGCCCCTGGAAAGCCAGCTGCCTCTACGCCGATGATAAATACCAGGTCATATGGTCAAACCTGAAGCTGGCTGGGAAGGATAAAACTCCTGGACCCTGAAAGTGAACATGAGTATTTCAGAAAGAGCCAGCCAAATCCTAGCAACATCCCTGTTATCTGGTATTCGTGCAAACCGTTACCCATCCGAAAAGGAACGCCCAAAACGTCTGGACGCATCACCTGGGCATAAAGGAGACTCTGCCCTTTACAGACCTTCACTGTAATTTTACTGCCAAAGGGGGGGGAAAAAAAAGACCCTCTTCCCTCCCCATAGAACCAGACTCCCCTAACATAACACATTTGTCCGCCTGACCACGAGGGAGTAACTCCACATGGCTGTCACTGTTGCGGCGCAGAGCCTCAAAGAGTTAAAGATGTTTGCAAATAGTGTAGCAGGTGCGGTGTGGACGGGACTGCAAAGCGGGGGAGGGGAGCTCGGCAGCCAGAGAGGCAGCTGGGCTGCGCGCTTGCCTGCGGCCTGGTGGCCCCGTGGGGTGCGCTCACCTGTTTGGCCACCCCGGCGGCGCCCCCGGGATCTGGCTACAGTTGCTTTGCGCCGAGATGAGCTGCTCTTTGCATTTCCTTGTAGCCGTGGATGTGGTTTCTGTAGTGATGGGGCCGAGGGCGGAGATCCATTGGCTGCTGGCTTTGTAAATTTCATTCAGTTTGGTCCAATAGCAGACGGGCATCGGGGAGACATCGGGAGCCCTCGCTTCAATGTCCCTTTTCCTCGCAGACCCGTCTGTCTCTCCCAGCACAGAGCTCTCATTCAGACCCCGCCGTGCCCTTCCAGCTTCCTGACTATTTTAGGGCACCAACCACGAATTTCCTGCAAACGGGCCAGCTCGGTGGTCCCCACATTCCTTTGGATGAGCGCATCCACTTGGGCATTCCAGAAAGCCCAGGCTCCTGGACTCCAACCCCGTCTCCCGAATCCTGTCCACACTCAGGATTCCCTGGAAAAATCTGGATGTGTGAACGGGAACACCGAGAGCCGATGCAGATTTTTCCGCGGCTGAAGGTAGGTGCCCGTTTTAAGATGTGTCTCTGGGTTATTTGTTTATTTCCAAAAAGCTCTGAAACATTGGGACGCGGATGTGCTGCCCCAGCCGAAGACGTTGCCGCTCACGCTCATGAAAATACCGTTCGAGCTCCGTTTGCATCTGACATTTTTTTTTTAATTGCATTTTATTTTGAGAATTCGGAGGAG
>NW_027528610.1:3521867-3522107 GCF_008692635.1 Crocuta crocuta | reverse complement strand
ATGGGACCACCGTGGCTTAGGAACATTTTGCTGCAATCAGCTATTTGAACGGCGCCGGGGCCGTGTGTGATGTGTTTACAAAGTAGCGTTGTCTTACATGCAAATAAACACAAGAGTGTGGCGAGGAAAGGAGGGAAAAAAAAATCTATCTGCAGTAGAGGCAGAGCGTCAGCTCCCTGCAAATCCGGACTGGAGATGGAGACAGGAATACTTCTGGAGACGGTGAGCCGCCGCCAGCTT
>NW_027528610.1:3514432-3521730 GCF_008692635.1 Crocuta crocuta | reverse complement strand
CGCTAGCCAGGCTTCAACGTCAAGGGCGCGTGGCTTTCACCGTCTCCTAGGGAGAAGGCAGGCGAGCGGGGACCCTGCCCAGAGGCAGCACTTTATGAGGATTTGAGGGGCGCAGTGAAGACAAAAAGAAAAAAAACCAAGAAAAAGTTTGGGGGCACCTAGTTATGGTGATGCAGAATTTGCAGCCGGTGTGGGCGTCCTGGAGGCGACATGCAAGTATCCGCTGAAGACCCGTGTGGGTAGGTCCTTTCCTTCATCCACACCAGGCTGGAGAGAGACCTGACTTTCCCGCAGAACAAAGCACACCAGGCGCTCCCAGAGCTGCTAAGATGCTCACCGTTTTCCTAGACGGTGGCCGAGCCCAGAGAAAGGAGCCCAGAAATCTGCACTTTTCTGGGGGGGGGGTGGTGATGGGGGGGTTGCTGGAGAGAGATTTCCTACCTGGACTCGGCTGTGCCAGGAGGTGATCAGTGGTTCTGAAAACCTCAGCATCGATTTCCCTGGGTACATAGAGCAAAGGAAGGACTTGCATCCTTCCTTATTTCCAGAAAAAAAAATTTTTTTTTGTTTCTTTTTGTATTTGTCCCCATATAGAGAACGTTATAATTCCACCGAGGGCTCTGCAACTGTATGTTTTTTTTTTTTCAGAGGAGACCTTGAGTATCGTATTCCCGAAGGAAATGCGATGTATCTCTGGCTTCTGTGTGTGTCGTAGGTCTGTGTATGTAGCCGTTTGAAGCAAGATCATCCTTGACATGTAAGAAAACAATCAGGGCCAATTGTGGAAAGATTACTTCATCAGTTTTCAATCGCCGAATTCAAATGAGATGATTGTTTTCTTTGGAAAATCAGGATGACGTGGAGCAGGAATTTAATGTTAATAGCTGTGCTTTGATGCTGTTTCGAGGGTGTTTTGACATATTTTCCTTGGGGAAAAGAATTGTTGCTTTCCTTTGTACATATATTTTTTCTTTTCCTTAAGCAAAAAAATGCTGAATGTACGTTTGGCCTTAAACCCAGCGCTCCAGCTAATTTTTACCCCAATCTAAGAATAGAAAAGATACTTGGTAAATGACTGATGGCTACGGCAGGTGCATAATGCAGGTACGGAGCTGTTAATAGATTTGCAAGTGCATGAACTTGACGATGGTCTGAAGTTCATTTTGTTGCGGTTTGGTTTGTGTTGGGTAGGGAATACAGACTAGCAATAAGTGTATGGTTGTTTTTTTTAATTTCTGAACTTAGCCTTTTCCTTTGGTTTTCTTTGTAGTGATTTGTGGAAAGCTTCTGGTCTCTGCACCATAATAACGTGCTTCCTCACTAAGCCTGATGATACATTGGTTTCAGAATGGGCAAGCATGTGTTTCAGAACTCTTTAGAATACAATATAGGGCTCTTATGCCCAGAGCGTGCACGCGCGCGCGCGCACACACACACACACGCACACACGCACACAAATATGTCTAGAGCTGGTTCTCTGAAAAGTAAACATTCAGGTGCAGGGGGTCTGGCGTCCGTTTAGGGTTCTGTCATTTTAATTGTTACTCCATGTTTTAGAGATTGAGTACGTGGTCGAGTATTGTCCGTAATGCTACTTGTTGACGGGGTTTATTTTATTCAGATGAACTTTCCTGATACAAATATTTCAAGTCCCTAAACCCTCACTCTGGTTTAAACATGGTTAAATTGCAAACGTGGTGAAAGCTCGTTTGAGAACGCTGATTTCACGTGTGAAGAACCGATTTTCCGGGGTGTGTAAACCAGCCTGTGTTCTCTCTATAATGTTTTCTGCCTTCACAATGTATGTTACGTTCCCAGGTGAGAAAAATACGTTCAGGGTTTAGTTTAAATGAGCTGCCCTCTTTTTTTTTTTTTTAACTCCTTCCAGAAGAGACTTCATGTTCTACTTAATTACGTTAATAATAATTACGTGAAGACAGACTGTGCCTTCTATGTAGTAACAGCTGGTTTCTGAAGCGTGTCAGCTCCCCGTTTCAAATCAGATGTCCAGCGTTTTGCCCAGTCGAGGAGAGAAACAAATCTCCAAGTGGAAGGCCATGTGCTCCCAGGCAATTAGGTCATCTGTTGTGCCTGCGACCATTCATGGGCCGGTCCCTCGATGAATATTTTCCAGTTTTGTCATTTTTCTCCAAACAACCTACGTTGGGCCGCTCAAAGCCGCCACTGTGTTTGCTTCCTGAAGGGCAGGATGGGAAAGGCTTCGTCATTTTTCTTGGGCAGGACAGAGGAGCACAGAGCAGCGCCGGGAAAAGCAGTGGGGGCTGCCCCCCCGGGTTTGCCGTTTTGCCATTTACATTCTTTAAACAAACATATAGGAGAAGCTCCCCTCTCTGCCGTGGGAGCACTCAACACACAGGCCAAATAAGGAAAGAGTAAAAGCTCGTGAATCCCCCGAGCGGAAGGTTGTTCCCCCAGAATAGCCGGTCCGCGTGGGCTCTGTGCACACTCGACACAGTCTGTGTTGAGCTCACCTGCCCCGGGCGGGTGTGTAACCTGCCTGAGCGCCACCCGTCCGTGGAAACTGGCCAGCTCCCAGCATGCTGTTGTCTGTACTCCAGCCTCCGTCCCTCCTCCCAGAAGTGCTCCCTAAGACAAAACAGGTCCCAGGAAACAGAAAATAGGTAGTAAGGCGAGCTCGTGCCGGCCTGATTCCACGGGGGAAAGGGTGAGCTGTGCATTGTTTGGGGAGGAGACGGGGAAGGAAGCCCACTCACGCCCCACTGGACCACATCTCCAGGAGGCAAATCTTCGTTCAGGGCCGTGTCAGGGATGTGGCTTGTGCTTTCCCAGCTGTTGGAAATAACCCAGGGTTTTGTTCGGGTGGCTTGCTTTGAAACGCGTGTTCTGTAAACAGCGGTTCGCCCCAGTCGCAGACCGCCCTGTGTGTTTGGGTCACAGCCGACCTCTCTTGGGCCTGCGTGTTAATAGTGGGGGGCATTCTGGTTTCCAGAGGCGAATCCCTGGGGGATCGCCCAGACCCTGAAGTTCTCTAGCACGTGCGCTTTACGTGTATTTTATTGTGATCCGCCCTGGTAGCAAACTCTTCAGCGTACAGCGCGCTCCTGCTGACCCCGGGTTCAAGGCTGCAGAGCGCCTGGTGCGTCTCCAGAACCCCCTCATCTTGATTACGGGAAACGATATTCCTGCTGGTTCCTAACGCCCGTTCCCCCCTGACCCAGGCCCTGGCCCCCACCGTCACACTCTCTGCGTCTTCGAATTGGAGAGGTCTGCATACCTGTGCGCATCAGCCCCTCCTCTTGGCTCCACTTACGTTTCTGTGTTGGGTTAGTTGGGCTTCTTCTCGCACGAGATGGATGGAGGACACACCAAGTGCGCTTCTTTTTCATGTACTAATTTTTTTAAATCTTTATTTATTTTTGAGAGAGACAGAGAAAGAGCATGCATTGGTGGGAAGGGCGGAGAAAGAGAGGCAGACAGATGATTCCACGCGGGCTCAGCTAGGTCAGCACAGAGCCCGATGTGAGGCTCGAACTTACAAACTGTGAGATCGTGACCTGAACCGAAGTCAGATGCTCAACCGACTGAGCCCCTCAGGTGCCCCCAAAAGTGCACTTCCTAAAGGTGTGCAAGTGTGCCTGCTTTCTTTGTACAATAAAAAGAGAAGACTTGGTTAGTTTGAAGTTGCATTTCTTGGTAAAGTTCTGAATCCTTTACAAAAGAACCAACGTGGGGCACCTGGGGAGCTCAGTCGGTTGACCGTCTGGTCTTCTTGATTTCCGCTCAGGTCGGGATCCCAGAGTCGTGAGATCGAGCCCCACATCGGGCTCTGTGCTGAGTGTGGAGCCTGCTTGGCATTCTGTCTCCCTCTCTGCCCCTCTCTCCCCTGCTCACGCTCTCCCTCTCTAAAGTAAAATAAAAATAAAAAAGAACCCAAGGTTAATGAAACCAAAAGATACCGATAAGACACACACTGTAAGTGGATGTTTATTTTTGCCCAGCGTGGAAAAGGTCTCTTGTTCTGTTCTCACAGCTCTGATGGGATTTGCTCTCTGTGTCACTTCCCTTGTTTCGTATTTCAGCATCGCCAGTGTTTGGGACACAGTCAGGGCAGGCACACGTATTGCATTACGTGGACGGTCTGCAGCAGGGAGCTGTGCGGTGCACCCAAGTATAGCTGTGAACGCACTAGGTGGCAAAACCTAAAGATATGCACATGTCTTAAATAGATGCATCTTTGTTAGCTACATTTCTGAGCCTGTGACATCTACCCTCATGGTCTGAGAGCATGTGGTTGGATCGAGATGTGTGTGTGTGTGTCTGAACACAGACAGGCTCAGGTGCACAGTCCTAACCAGGACCCGTTTCTTGCATAGAATGTTTTTCTCCACCAGTGGGACGCATCTGATCAGCTCATAAAACAAAATGCCAGAAGGAAATTGGTGATTTTGCCCCATTTTCCATGCCTTCTCTCCATTGTTGAGCAAGGGTTAGTCATAGTAAAATATTCCTCATGTGAGTTACCTGCAAAGTAGCGCTTGTGCCTGCTGGACATTTGAAAATGAAGACATTCATCCATAACAGAATGAATTAGATGGAGAGTCTATGTTTAGGGGCAAGCGTCCGCCTTCTCCAGGTCTCCTTGAAGTTTTTTTGTCTTGTAATTGGAGTAATATTTTCTTTTTCTAATTTTTCAAATGTTTGTTATTTGAGAGAGAGGCAGAGCGTGAGTGGGGGAGGGGCAGAGAGAGAGAGGGAGACAGAGAATCCAAAGCAGCTCCAGGCTCCGGGCTGTCGGCACAGAGCCCGACGCCAGGCTCGAACCCACGAACCGTGAGATCAGTGCTTAACCGACTGAGCCACCCAGACTGAGCCACCCAGGCGTGCCTAGAGTAATGTTTCATTACAAGGTATCGACCACCATGTTAATAAATCTGTGTGATAGACATGTGACAAAATGCACCCCTCAGGGGTACTGACCATTGTTGCGTACTGGGCTGGAGAAATTGACAGTGGATTCAAGGACCAGCTCTCCTGGCTTCTCACCTCACCCTGCACGCGGGCTTGAGAAATACGATTCCACAATACAAGACTGCACGCACACCAGAGTCCCCTGGGGTGTAGACTGAAGCGGCTTCAGGACACTTACCGACACAACGTAACTACGATCTGTTTCTTACATAAAAGAGGTTTTTTTTTTAAGTTTATTTATTTATTTAGACGGGAAGAGCGAGTGAGCAGGGGACGGGCAGAGAGAGAGAATCCCAAGCAGACTCCATGTTGTCGGCACAGACCCCAGTATGGGGCTCAAACCCACGAACCGTGAGACGGTGACCTGAGCTGAAATCAAGAGTTGGACGCTTAACTGACTCAGCCACCCAGGCGCCCCATTGGCTAAAGTAGTTTTATTGGCAAATCATGTCTAGAAAGTTTTCAGCATTTAGCCAAATTTTATTTAAATATGTATATAATTACTAGTATATGATTGTAGATATACTAGTTACGACTGTAAGCTAGAGAAATGAAGTTGGTATTCTTTCCATTACATTTACTCAATTTATAAATAGAATTGCCTATTTACAATATGTAATTATAATTATATACATATAATTGTATATTTATAAATGGAATAAATGTATATACCATCATATAATTGAACTTGTATGCTATCCATTTATATAGTTATATTTATATACAATTTATGTAATTGATGAAGAAAGCTTTCCTCTAAATTTGCTATACTTCACAAATTGCTGGAAAGCTTTTATATACTTAATGAATTTTTAGATAGATGTATACAATGATGTGTTTTATGATTTTATATAAATACAGACCCTACGTGATATAAATTAATATATCAATTCATGTAAATATGTACTGTGTACATCGATCTAGGTAGAAAGGCTGTCCTGTATTTTCCAGAACAAACTATCGTCTGTGGTAAGTAGCTTTCCAGACTGGTCCACAGTCTCTACATTTAATGGTCCACAGAAACTACAGGTTCAGGATGAATTACTGCTGGTGTGGTGGCTAGCATATTGCAGTGCTCACAGGAATGTAATTAACTGGTCCTTGGTGTGCTTTCGGGAACCATTTGGGACCTGTTATGTCAGTGAGAACATGTGTGAACCCATGTATCTTCCCTGCCTGCATGTAGGCAACTTCTGCTCCCCCCAGAAAAGACTCAGAGCACCTGCCACAAACACCACGCTGTGTGCCGAGCGTACTCAGAACACGAACAAAAAATACCGTGAAAAATACGAGACTCTCTCTGAGGTGGTGTGTGGGGGGGCGGGCAGGAAGGGAGACATCAATGACTGTCATGGGCACCAACACCATGTGGGTCCCTCTGCCCACTGTGGGGCAGGTTCCCTTGACTTGGCCTCTTGCACGGCCTTGCTCACGATGAAAAATCAATATGGAGGCTCAGGAATGGAGCTCCTTAGCGCCAGCAGGGAAGAGATGGGGCGACGAAGGGATTTTCGGGATTTTCTGGATACTGGCTTCTTCCCGCGGCAGGCGTTTGCTCATCCCTGTCCTATGTGCCAGTTGCGGCATGGGCGTGGGTGCTGGTAGTAAAGAGATGGATTTGGAGCATACCTACCCTCAAAAACCCTGTGTGTGGATGCTCACGATAAAGTTATGAAGGTATTTGGTTCATGAGTGTGTCACCCCTTCCCTTTCTCTGCTGTTATTATGGGTGCCTTCCTCCCCGGCTCTCTTCTGTTTTGGCAAGTGAGGAGATCTCACTGGTTCTTAAAGGACCCAAGGAATAGTCATATTTCTAAATAATAATAAGTAACTGGATGAGAGGAATACGTCAAAGCATCAGGAGAGAGTAGCAAATGTTAATGGGAAAGAATTCCCATGACAATTTGATACAATTCTTCACATGGTATATGTGTACGCCTTTACATCTTGAACCATATATATGATTCATCCTGAGCAATATGTAGAGAGAGAAATATATATCATCTTGAGCAGTATATATAAGAGAAATAGGTGTATATTTAGACAAGTTATATAATATATAATTTAGAGAGAAATATATAGAATATATATTTAGAGNAGCAATGTATGTATATGTTATATATATTTTAGAGAGAAATATATACATAATATATAAGAGAAATGCATATATATGTTATATATATGAGAGAAATATATACATAATGTATGTATTAGAAATGTATATCATCTTGACCAATATATAATATATATTGGAGACAAATATGTGTATGATATATATTTGGAGACAAATTATATATTTTAGAGAGAAATATATATTTTAGAAAGAAACATGTATATACTATATATTT
>NW_027528610.1:3445034-3512519 GCF_008692635.1 Crocuta crocuta | reverse complement strand
GAAATATGTATTATATTTGTAGACATATATATTATATATATATATATAATATATATATATATTTTAAAGAGAGACAGCATGAACAGGGAAGAGGTGCAAACAGAGAGATAGAGAATCGCAACGCGAGGCTCAATTCCACGACCCCGGGATCATGACCTGAGCCAAAACCAAAGAGTCGGATGCTCAACCGACTGAGCCGCCCAGGCTCCCCATGGCTGGCTATACTCTGAAAAGCTGTCGAGCCCTGTGTTTAGAAATCACCGATTTTCACGTTAGTACATCCTATGAGTCAGTACTTACACGAAACAGATCACGTTGACTCAGCCAAGGACTGAGTGTGCCTGAGATGTGTTGTCTCAGCGGGTTGCATGCGCACGTGGTCGAAGTGCTCTTGTGAGGCCGCCCATTTCCTTACGGCCCTGATACAAATCCGTAGGTAACCCATGTGCCAGCATTCCCGAGGCGCGAACCATACCTTGAATCCTAATGTCCGTGAGTCTCAGAGATTGAAAACTCACAGGTGACTGTGCCTTATTCCACCGCCCTTCATGTAATCTGTCTTTTCCGTGTTAGATCTTTGAACTTCATGCACCGGCCTTGAAAATAGACCTCATCCCTCACGGGCAAGCTGGCTTTGCTTGGAGATTACATTGTCCCAGAGAAGGATTTTTGGTGGCGATTCTTTTCAAAACACACGCAAACATCATAGCAATGGATGGGAAGAGCTCCGAGTTGGGGGTCCTCAGTTAAGGAGGTTCCCAGACCAACTAATTTCAGAGAAGCCTCACGTCTCCTACCCCCTCTTGAATGTTTTACCCTGCAGACCAGCACGTTTGAGGACTCGAGAAGCCTCACGTTAATGGATTCAGGGACGTGACAGATAACGAGTGTCACTCAAATTACATAAGTATAATCAGAACTCTGTTGAGAATCCTTGTATTACATTTTGTTGATGGAGCCCAAAGAGGAAGCAACGCAATCTCAGGTTCCTGGAGACTGTTTAACTGGTCGGTGCAATCTGCAGAAAGGAGCTTGCTGTTCTTTTTCCTCCCGTTATATTGGTTTATTCAGTGTCTGTTGAAGGCCAACAAGTAGGAAGAGAAAGAAGAAGACTATGTTGTTTGTTTTTTGTTTGTTTCCGTATGACAAGGCCATTTTGGAACTCTTGAGTAGAAGTAAAAAAGAAGTGTGTGTGTTGGGGGGGGAGGGCGGGTGGAAACTGTAAGGCATGAGCCACAGTCTGGTGATGAAGGACCTAGTTTTGTATCCGAATCTCCCTTCTAAAATGTGTGTGTGTGTGTGTGTGTGTGTGTGTGTGTGTGTGTGTAATCTCGCACGTCCTGTGTTCAGGAAAATAGCAGCTTAATGCAATGCTCATAAATCTTTTTCAGAGAGTTAAAAGCAGAGTAAGCAGGGCCACAGAGCCTAACTGTTAGCAGTTTGGTTCACTTTATAATTTCCAGACGAAGACAGTAACATGTTACGTCTGAGCTACTTTAACAGGACCGGGTCCCAGAGTTGTACAGACAGGGGAACGGGTTCCGTACGGCATGGGGAGGTGACCTGGAGCCTTGGGGACAGCAGGATGACACCTGTGGCGTACGCCAGCAGGCTGGATCTTCGCCGCCGCAGAAGCATCCGTGTGCGTAGACGGGTTGTAATCCCGCACGTGCTGCGAGTGCGGTGTGGGAACAGCTCGGAGAGTTGGGATTCTGGTCCAGAGGATTATGAGGAACTGATGTCACGAGAATATCAGAATCCTTGAGCAGTAGACATTTGGAAAATACACACACACACACACACACACACACACACACACACACAATTACCGCATAAAGCCAGAATCCTCCTTTGGATTCATGTTTGTGTTGTTAGCACAGAGAGTCCAGGGTAAGCAGCAGGGCGTCCCCCGGCAGCCGAGGCGGGGCGGTAAAGCAGACCTGGGAAGAAGACGTAAGATACGTGAAAGTGAAGTAATAGTTCAGTGTGCGGACTGCAAAGCAGAGTAGACCCTGCCTACCCCCCGTGCCCCCAGCCTCATCTCATCCCTCATTTCCCTTCCTGTGGTTTCAGTTACCCGCCGTCTCTCACATGCTCACCGGCCGTGAGGAAGCAGGGGAACCCGCTGACCCAGTGTCAGGAGGGTGGTGGCCACGTGCCTGACGGGGTCACAACAGCTGCACCCTCACACCCCCTGATCTGAGGGCATGATGTCACCTCCCCTCATCACAGCACAGAGGGGGAGGCCAGGAAAGAAGATCCTTGGAGAGAGATGGGGGCGCCTGGGGGGCTCCGTCGGTTGAGCATCCGACTTCGGCTCAGGTCATGATCTCACGGTTCGTGGGTTCGAGCCCCGCGTCGGGCTCTGTGCTGACAGCTCAGGGCCTGGAGCCTGCTTCAGATTCTGTGTCTCCCTCTCTCTCTGCCCCTCCCCTGCTCGTGCTCTGTCTCTGTCTGTCTCTCAAAAACAAATGAATGTTTACAGAATTTTTTCAAAGCAATAAAAGTGGAAGGTAGTCACGGGGAGTAACGTGGGAAAAATAACATCTCAACCCAAAACTCCTGACAAATTAGGTCCGTAGTCAAAATACAACAGTAGCATATCGTGAGGATAAAATAGTTCAGGCATTGCTTGTCTTACCGTTCGCGTGAAGGTCTTTTTCTGATGATTCAGTCTGCTGACGGCTTCACAGGTCATGTCCGCCGGTTTAGGTAATAATGACATGGATTGAAAGTCTCCTTGAATGAATGACAAGAAGAAGATACTAGAATTTATCAGATTGACATTAAATTCCATAAATAAGCAGGATTAATGCACTCCCCTCCAAATTAACAAACCATTCAGTTCTATGAATGACCAAGATATGTACTGATATTATATATATATATAAATACATAACATTTCATGTTGGTATATGTAAAAAATATATAATGGCATGCATATTTTATGCATACAGCGTACGTGTATGTTGATATTTTGTGTATATGGAATATGTATTTTTGCATATAAAGCAATTATATATAAAATAAAATATGTAAGATGATAGCCTTCATATGTAAATACACAAATACATACCATTATATATATATATAATTTATATGTGTCTATACTTTAAGCATATAAATTATGTAAATACATACCCATATTTTTACATATGTATACATAATCTACTTTCTATTGGGAAACCTATCTTTCTGAAGGTTTTATTTTTAGTATATGTGCTACTGAAGTGAGCACTTTCTGAAGATTTCTTCTTTAATTTTTTAGAAAGTTTATTTATTTATTTTTGAGGGAGAGAGAGCCAGAGCACCAGTCAGGGAGGGGCGGAGAGAGAGAGGGAGACACAGAATGTGAAGCAGGCTCCAGGCTCTGAGCTGTCAGCGCAGAGCCCGACACAGGGCTTGAACCCACGGACCGTGAGTTCATGACTTGAGCCGAAGTCGGATGCTCAACCGACTGAGCCACCCAGGTGCCCCGGCATTTTATCTGAAAATAATTATTTTTAAATGTTTATTCACTTTTGAGAGACAGAGCATGAGTAGGGAGGGGCAGAGAGAGAGGGAGACCCAGCATCCAAAGCAGGCTCCTGGCTCTGAGCTGCCCTACGTGGGGCTCAAACCCACGAACCTTGAGATCACGGCCGAAAACCCTCCATCTTTCCAAGATACAGGTTTACCTTTTCTCTCTTGCACGTGGCTTAAGGATGAGAGGCCAGAAGGGCCGGCAGCCGGTTACCCCAGTAACCACCCAGCAGAGCGCACCTGTCCCCAGTGATGCCCGTAGCAAGTAGCCAGCTGTGGGGGTGGGGTGGGGTGGGGGGGATGGGAGGCTCCTTTTGAGCCTTCTCACCTTGGATGCTCACCTGAGCAGGTCAGAAAGGAACGTGCCTCTCCCCTCCCCCCTCTCTTCCTCTCTCCTCTTCCTCTCTGATATCTTTCCAGATCTGCTGGAGTTTGGAAGGATTCTTGTCCTGACTTCAGGTTAAGAACAGCATTCAAGTAGATGCTCTCTAAGTTTTTTGGCTATTTTTTTTTTAGTTAGGGGGGGCAGGATGCAATGACTCTAGAAACGTACCCGTTTTTATCCACTTTTAATCCGGCGAATATAAAAATGTGCTTCTGTGACTAGTAAATTGCCTGTATCAAATACAGAGTAGTTTGTCGGGATATCCGTGATAAAGTCAGAAAGTAATTTAGAGCCACCGTTTGTTAGGACTTGAAAGAAAACTGGACATTCGTATTTCCTCATTGGCCTGGGAAGAAACGGAGCCACAAGGAGCTGCTGTGGTTGACTTTGTAGTTGATCCAGACCTGGGACGGCTGGGCAGTACTTTGAAACACTGTTGCGAAGTGAAGGTCAACTATGTCAAGTTTCAGGGTTGGTGTATTTCTGTTTGCACACTCAAGGTATGGGATCATAGAACAAAGCCCCCCATGTCAGTTTTCTGGGCTCTTTTTCTTGTCTGTGCGGCAGAAATTAACAAGGTAAATTATTTTGATGAAAGGGCAGGAAGCTGCAGCAGCAAAAAAAAACAAAAACAAAAACCCAAAAAACCTGTAAAAGTTGTTACCTTGGAGCCACCTTCTACCGTCACCAAGTTTAGAGATAACCAGAGGGTGGATCCTAAGGGCTTTGTGTGACCTCTGAATTCCCCAACCCAGACGTGACCTGCTGAACTCTCTTTGTTTTTTAATTGAGATATGTATGATCAACACGCATTTGGGATTTTGGATGTTACTCAATCCTCCCCACGGCCTGTGTGGCTCCCACATCACATTATTACAATTTTATTGTCGACATTCTCTGTGCTGTGCTTTTCATCTCTGTGACTTACGACGTACTTATTTTTTAATTTTTTAAAATGTGTATTTGTTTTACGAGAGAGACGGAGGGTGAGCAGGGAAGGGGCAGAGAGAGGGAGACACAGAATCCGAAGCAGCTCCAGGCTCCAAGCTGTCAGCACAGAACCGGAGTTGAGCCCAAGACCCGTGAGGTCATGACCTGAGCCAAAGTCAGTTGCTTAACCGACTGAGCCCCCCAGGCGCCCCCAAAAGGCAGACTCTTAAATACAGTGGAATTCGTATATTTATGAGGATTCCACAGACCGCAGGTTGGGGAAACCAGAGTCAGGATTTGCCCTGAGCACAATGATCTCCATCACGCGTCGTCAAAGCCCACTCCGACCCTGCACATTTCGGATAATGGTTTGCTGTAACGTGCACCTCAGGAGCCTGGAATATTCTGTACCGCCCCAGCTTTCCTGGAGGCGCTTCGTGAGTCCCTGAGAATGAATTACTGTTTGACACGCACCTCGACCGCCCTGTGGGGGGCCCTTCATGCTTTGCACTATTTCCTAAGATCACGAACCCCGAGCTCTGCCTCCAGCTCTGTCTTCCGGCTTCAGACACTCAGGATTTTCCCAGGAAGCTTTCATGCAGGAGCACTTGAAAGCATCCTCTCTTGATTGCAGTGAGAGGCATTTTAAAATCGTAACTTTGTTGTTATTGCTTTTGTGCAGTGGGGCTTTGATTCCACTGGATTAAAAACCCAGACACTGATTATTTCTTGGGATGGAAGATTTCAGCTGCTGGCTGACCCCTCCCCTTCGTTCTTGCAGGTTGACTGACTGGACACAATGTAACCTTTTTTGTTTTCCTTCAGGACATTTTGGCAATACTGTTTTCATTTTTCTAATCAAAAAATTTGTTTAATGTTTATTTTTGAGAGAGAAAGAGAGAGAGTGAGTGGGGAGGGGCACAGAAAGAAGGAGGCACAGAATGCAAAGCAGGCTGACAGCTCAGAGCCTGATGCAGGGCTTGAACCCACAAACCATGAGCTCATGACCTGAGCTGAAGTTGGACACTTGACAGACGGAACCACCCAGGCACCCTTTCTAATTTTATTTTTAAGTTATTTAGTTAGTTGATTTATTTTTAGAGACAGAGCACGAACAGGGGAGAGGCAGAGAGAGGGAGAGAGAGAATCCCAAGCAGGCTTCACACTGTCAGCACAGAGCCTGACGCGGGGCTCAAACTCATGAACCTTGAGATCATGACCTGAGCCGAAGTCAGATGCTTAATCACCTGAGCCTCCAAGGCACCCCAATATTGTTTTCATTTTGAAAAGTAAACTTCAGGGGCACCTGAGTGGCTCGGTTGTTGAAGTGCCTGACTTTGGCTCAGGTCATGATCTCTGGGTTCCAGAGTTCGAGCCCCGTGTGGGGTCTATGCTGACAGCTCGGAGTCTGGAGCTGCCTCGGATCCTGTCTCCCTCTCTGCTTCTCCCGTGCTCATTCTCTGTCTCTCTCTCAAAAACAAATAAGCATTAAAAGAAACTAAAAACCAAAAAAACCAGACAATGCCGTTTATCCACACCCAGGTAATGGAGCGTTATGGTCAGGGGGCCTCCGTCACAGGGAAGGAACCCACAGCAGCACATTGCTGTTCACTGACCCCCAGACATCTCTTGGGATTTCACCCATTTTTACCTAATTCTCCCTTTCTGTTCATGGATCCTTTCCAGGGAACCACAGTGCGTTTAGTGCCAGCTTCCCTTATTTCCATGATGTGGAATTCTTAGAATTCGTCTCTAAGGAACATTCGCCCCGTCTCTCCCATTCACTCAGTAATTGATCCATCCATTCACTCATTCACGCACTCATTCATTGACATCAGTGTGGACACATGGGTATTTAGTGCATACGTCCGATACTACATGGTAGTGTAATCCAATACTTTGTTATTGTTACTTATTTCACTTCTGTTATTTTGCTGCCGTGGTTTGGGCCCCAAGAAGGCTTTCCCTTTGGATAACTCCCAAATGCCGAAGGCTCTAGGCTCAAGAGCCTCTTGAGGAGAAATCCCATCCAGGCTTTGGATGTAGAAGGAGGATGCTCTCAGAAGGTGGGGGGCACCCGATAGGCCCTTGACGTTTCATCGAGAGCCTCGCTGGTGCTGGTCAGCTCTTCCCGGCCCGCTGGTCCCCAGAGTGTTGAGCCTGCAGAGATACTATCTTCCCGCAGAAAACCTCAATGGCCCGGCCACTCCCACACCACCGTTGAGAGACCTTCCTTGGGGTAACTTGCAACCTTCTGATGCAGGAAGTGAAGCTTGACCCTGGTGTGAGGCCATTCCTTCCCACAACCCATCCCAGCATTTTTGGACAAATAGGTAGAAAGTTCTAGGAAGATGTTACTGTTACCAGAGTGGTTCCCCACTGAGGAGGTTACATTTTGTCATCTTGGTATGCAGCTCACCATGACTGATGCTTTAAAAAGAGACCTCTTGGTTGAGCGTCCGACTTCTTGATTTCAGCTCAGGTCATGATCTCGTGGTTTGTGGGTTGGAGCCCTGTGCTCGGCTCTGTGCTGACATAGTGGAGCCTGCTTGGCATTCTCTCTCTCTCTCTCTCTCTCTCTCTGCCACTCCCTCACTCAGACTGTCTCTCTCTCAAAATAAAGAAAGTAAACATTAAAAAAGTGACTTCATGCTCTTAACCCATGATGTGGGTGTTGATATAAAATTTTACTATGCACGTGGGTGGTTGTCACTTAAATACGTCTTAAATATTCTTTTTTGAATTCTGGTGACTGGTTTTTGAATTCTGGGTCCCCTTTATGAACAGCCTTTTCAAGAAGCTTTTTTTTTTTTTTTTGGAAATATCCTTTTTTGTGGAAGAATATGTGTAACACAATTGGCCATGTTAACCGTTTGTGAGTGTACAATTCCAAACTTACTGTCTCTCAAACGGACTGTTCTTCGTTCCTCGCCTAAGTGGAATCACAGAATATTTGTCCTTTTTGCTTCTGACTTATTTCACTTAGCATAAGATCTTCAAGGTGCATCTATGCTCTGACAGACGCCACGATTTCCTTTGTAAGGCTCAGTAATACTCCATTGTACGCACAAACCACATTTTCTTTATCCATTCATTGAGATGGCTTTATTTTTTATTAGAGACGAGGAAAATTTTAAAAAAAAATCTATTGCTTTCTCTGCTTGCACTGTTGATCACGTAGGAAAGGACTGTATGAGAAAAGAAAGGAAGAAAACCAGGATACTGATTTTTGTCAGTGTACGCTTTCCTACCGTTTGTGATTAGCTCTTTTTTTAAGATTAATTTATTGTTTAATTTACTTCCAAGTTGGCTTACGCATCGCCCCTTTGGAACAGCACACCTGTATCCCTTGGATAAATATCTAGTAGTGCAGTATCTGGGTCATGGTGTAGTTCTATTTTTAGCTTTTTGAGGAACCCCAGACTCTTTTCCAGATTGGCTGCACCAGTTTCATTCCCACCAGCCGTGCAAAAGAGATGCTCTCTCTCCACTTCCTCGCCAGCATCTGTGTGCTGACTTGTTGATTGTAGCCATTCTGATGGGTGTGAGGTGGTAACGCAGTGTGGTTTTGATTTGTATTTCCCTGACGATGAGTGACGAGCATTTTTTCTGCACGTCTCTGTCCAGTTTTCCGAGCACCATGTGCTGAAGAGACTGTCTTTATTACGTCTGTATTCTGAAAATTCTTTCCTGCTTTGTCAGAGATGAGTTGGCCGTACATTTGTGGGTCCATTTCTGGGTTCTCTATTCTGTTCCATTGACGGGAGTGTCTGTTTTTGTATCAGTACCATACTGTCTTGATGCTTACAGCTGTGTAATACGGCTTGAAGTCTGGGATTGTGATGCCTCCCGCTTTGGTTTTGTTTTCCAAGATTGCTTTGGCTATTCAGTCTTTTGTGGTTCCATACAAATTTTAGGATTGTGTGTTCTAGCTCTGTGAAGAATGCTGGTGTTTCTTTGACAGGGATTGCTCAAGGAGATTCTTAAAGACAGTGTTTTTCCTTATAGAGAGGGAATCAGAAGTATTATAGGAAACAGAAGTTTTGAAAAAAAATGTAACAATTATCATTTCAAAGCCAATGGTTAAACATTAAACAATTTGTATCATTTCTGCAGGTAATTTTCTGTGTATTTTATTTTATTATTTTTTTAAATAACCCTTATGAATTAATTTTTTTCAATGTTTTATTTATTTCTAGGAGGGAGAGAGAGAGAGAGACAGCATGAGCAGGGGAGGGTCAGAGAGAGGGGGAGTCACAGACTGAAACAGGCTCCAGGCTCTGAGCTGGCAGTCAGCACAGAGCCCGACGCGGGGCTCGAACCCACTAACGGCGGGATCATGACCTAAGCGAAAGTCAGACGCTTAACCGACTAAGCCACCCAGGCGCCCCTGTGTATTTTAAACATAGATGAGTTACCTATCCCTACACTTATTGTCTGTGTCTGTATATGTATATAAATACATGTATATTTGTATCTGCTCATGTATTCTGTTTATATATCATACCTTGTCTCATTATGATATATGATGTCTATATGACATATCAACTCGATATGTATATCATGTTTGTAACTATATAGCATATTGTTGCCTCTGTGGTATCTGAATTGTATCCATATGTATATTTTTATATGCATCTAATCTTTATTGTATCTATCTATATGCCGTTTTGAGCTTTACACTTCCCACAATATGAAAGCAAAAGCCACTTAAAGACTATTCCAAATCTTTTTTGTCAACTCAGACAAGGGCTGTGCGTGACACAAGTTTGGTTTGCGTTTCAAATTGCTTTTCATCGACCTGCCCCCCACCTTTACTCCTCATTGCAAAGTCTCGTTGAAGAAAGTGCTATTTCTGTGTATCTTACGGGAAACTAGGTTATGGCATCAGCAAAATGTAGTACTCAAGTGATTTTTAAAGGAATACGAGTGTTCTCCAGAATACACGGTCTCAGATTACCGGCTCCTTCTAGAGGAAGCTCCGGTGGCCTGAGGAAGTGCCCCCCGCCCCGCCAAGGGAACTTGCCTGAATGCATCCAGGTGTGGGGGTTGAGCTCTGTGGGTTTCCTCCATTTCCTGCTTTCTGGTTCCCAACAGATGCACAGTGTAGACTAGAGGCGGTGAGAAAGAGGGTTTGAAGGTAGCCTTTGGTCCATCATTCAGCGCGTGAGCGCACACACACACACACACACACACACACACACACACGTGCACTTTTTCCCCTTTGCCAGCTCCCAGTCAACCAAATCATGTCAGTCTGGTCGAAGTCCATGTGGTGCAGTACATTAGCAAAGACACAGACTCAACAGTAGGCACCTAACGGGCACAGGTATCGTAGGCCAGTCTTACAGTAATGGAAGTGTGCCCCATTTTATTTATTTTCCTCAGTTTATTGGCAAGTCATTGCCAGGGGCACCTGGGTGGCCCCATTGGTTAAGCCTCCGACTTCAGCTCAAGTCGTGATCTCACGGTTTGTGAGTTCGAGCCCCGCGTCGGGCTCTGTGCTGACAGCTCAGAGCCTGGAGCCTGTTTCGGATTCGGTGTCTCCCCCTCTCTCTCTCTCTCTGCCCCTCCCCCGCTCATACTCTGTTTCTCTGTCTCTCTCTCAAAAATATATAAATGTTAAAAAAATTCAAACAAATAATTGCCAGACATCACTGCATAAGTTTCAGGGGCATAGCGTGGTGGGGTGATGTGTGTATGTAGTGAAATGATTATCCCAATATGAGTTGTCACAAAAGGTTTAGTTAACAACCATCTTCTCCTCCTGATGCAGTGAAGAGGAAAAAAATGTTTTCCTTGTGATGAGAACTCTTGGGTTCTGTCTTTTCGGCTTCCCTTAGATATGTGTCAGCTTTCGTAGGACGTTGGTACTGCCACCAACCCGTCCATTACATCCCCAGATCTTATCTTGTAGCTGGGACTTTGTGCCTTTTGACTACTTTCCTCCACTTACCCCCCTCCCCACCACCCTGCCTCTTGTGGCCAAAGCTTGACCTCTTTTTCTAAGAGTTTGCATGATTTTCTTTTGGTTTTTAGATTCCACAGATACGTGAGATCACAAATTATTTGCCTTTCCCGGTCTTACGTCATTGCTGTGTGCCCTCCAGTTCCATCCACGATATAGCAAATCGTAGGATTTCCTTGTTTTTTGTTTTTTGTTTTAATGGTTGAATCATATTCCATTTTGTAAATACACCACATCTTTATCCATTCACCCATCAGTGGACACTCAGGCTGTTTCCGTGTCTTGGCTCATGTAAATAATGCTGTAATACCGATGTGAAAACAGGGCTGCGGATGTTATCCAAGCTGGCGTTTTCATTCCCTTCGTATATATTCCCAGAGCTCAGATTGCGGGATGACATGGCAGTTTTCTTTGTAATGTTAGAGGAACGTCCATCCTGTTTTTCCGCAGCGAAGGTGCGGGTTTACAGCCCTACCATCTGCTGGCCCGTTGGCTGTTCTTAGGCTGATATAAATATGCCTCATCTGTAAGACAGCGTAGGGGCCAGCACAGGAGTAGTGAAGAAGGTTTCTTACCACGATTGGTTTATTTTATCCATTCCCTACCCCCATGGGGGGGGGGGAATTATGGGACATAATTCGCTGTGTCAGTGTAAGGTGTACCTGTTGATTTGAAGTACTTCAAAGTTAGTATGGATACCACCATAGCATTAGCTAAACCTCCGTCTGGTCCCATAGTTACCATTTCTTTTCGGTGGACAGATAGTTAAGGTTTAGTCTCAACAGTTTTTAAGATGACAGTGCGTTATCCTTCACTGTGAATACAATGTTGTGTGTTAGATTTGCATAAACATTCACCTTCTAACTGGACCTTTGGACCCTGGGGGAGCATGTCCACCTCGGCCCCTCTGCCCCCCCACCTGCCCCTGAGAACCCTGTTCCGCTCTCCCCGGCTAAGATGATCTCAGCCTTCACTGTCAGAGTAACGTAGGTCTTTTGCAGAAATGGGTACATGTTTGAGACCAGTGATAAATACCGCATGTTTAACGTGTAAAGCGAAGTAAAAGCAATGACTCACCCACCTTTTGGAAGAAGGGGTGTGCTAGACGGAGGAAGGTGTGCCCCCCTCATTGGGGTGTGGATGTGAGCATGTGTGTGTGCGCTTCATAGATGCAAACTTCTGTAACGTACGTCATAATAAGTAGAAGATCGTTGCACTTGATTACAAAAAGGATGCGTTAAGAGAATTTTGCAAAGTGACAAGTCCTATATAGCATTTAAAACATGATTTGATGTACTCCTGTGTTGCAGGAATACACTCCTCTTGCAAAGAAGATTTACTGCCCCTGGCACAAGTGATCCTGGGGCTGGGTAATTCTCTGTTGCAAGTGACTGCCCTGTGCATTGCTGATACTTCCCTGTACCCCTGGCCTCAAGTCTCTAGATGCACATCTCTTCCCAGCCGCGACCGTCAAAAATGTCTCCAGACATTGCCACTTGTCCCCCGGGGGCTAAAATCCCTCCCATTTAAGGACCTGTATTATAAACTGAGGTGTGTCCTTGCCAGATTTTATACAGGGGCTTTCATTCTCTTTGAGGCTCTGGTAGCCCATTAGGTGTGCTGGGCGGGACCAGAAAAACGGGTCTAAACCGGACAATGAGAGACCATACCCATGTGGTCCTTGAAGCGTTTACATAACAAGAATAGACTTTATGAATTCTATCAGTGGTAATGAGAATTAGGTTGTTTGGGGATAGCCATTATAAAGCCCTTTATCAAAAAGGAGTGAAACTGATGTTCTGAGTGAGACTTTGGAGAAAGTAAAAAGAATAAAGGAAATCCTTGATAAGCATCTTTGAGAGCAGAAGACAGAACGAAACGCGGCGAGCTGATCTAAAATAGGGCAGAGCCATCTTGCAAATGGAAATGGGGTCGATGGGAAGCCGGTATTTGAACACTTGAGCGCAGAATAGTTTACAGTTCCGTAGACTCACACGAACGGGCGAGTGCCTTCAGGTATTTAGAACTTATTAACATCCGTGGAAAACACAAAAAGCGTGCCGCGCAGAAAATTAAGTCTAAGACTCGTTGAGAATGGTGTTGTATTTTCTGAGCCGTTCCATTGATTGGTTAAAATTAGATTCTCCAACAAAATAAGAAGTTTCAATAGTCTGTGAATGGATTCAGGCTGAATTTGTAGGGAAAAATGTGTCATGAAGTCATGGTGTTATCAGCCTCAGAGATTCAGAATCGGTGTCCCCAACCCCAAAGAATGCAGATGTAAGATTTGTCATAAACGACTTCATAATGGGTTATTTTGTATGATCATTTTTGATTCCTGTAAGACATAGCTGCCTTTTACATCCTTGTGATAAAAGATTAGGTTAAACCAGTTACTTTTATTCAGATAGTAATAAAACAGCAGTGTGTCGGCTTCATTTGAAGCCCACGCCATATGTAGTTTCTCAAATTCTGAATGATACACAGCTAGTTTTTAAGAGTTCCGTTCTGTAATGTGGGGGTGTGGGGGTGTGGGGGCACGTGCTGGTCTTTTTAGTACATATTTCGGTATTTACGTTTGTTACGATAAGTATTTCACTGCCTTCATTTCATACTTCATAAATGTCTGCATTTTTCCTTGTCTCCATGTTTAAAACTTCGGTTATATTTTTGAAAGGCGGATGCCACGCGTAAAATATTCGGACTAACTCGTGCCACAGATTGAAAGTAAGTGGTTTGTTCCACGAAGCAAATAAGCGAGGGCCCAGCGAAATACAAGAGAAAAGGGAAAGTCCACTTGTCATGCGATTATTCCATACAGGGTTTGGTGTATGTATGCAAATTACTCCACCTAAAGTTGGGTTGCGATTGTACTTTGACGTTTCTAGTGGATGCATTTGCGAATGTGAGTTATGCAGATAGGACCCATTCTGGGCTTATTCTTCAGCTTTCTTGCGCACAGTCAGCAAGGTAGTTTTTGTGTGATGATGAAAAACTGGGTTGAAAGTCGCCCCAAGGTTCTGTCTCCACAGTTCAGATTCCAGTNTGTGTGTGTGTGAGAGAGAGAGACACAGCATGCAGTTTTCTCCTTTGGTTTGTCTACGGGTTTAGCACTAGAAATTCCAGGAAAAACACCCTGAATCCAACTGTATCATTTTACAAGTAAACCAAATGTTGTAGGTTGAATTGTGTCCCCCAAAATGATATAATGAGGCCCTAATACGCAACATCTCCAAAGGTGACCTCATTTGGAACAAGGATCTTTGCAGATGTAGTTAAGACGGAATCATTCATGGGGAGCCTACGCGGCTCAGTTGGTTGAGCGTCCAGCTTTGGCTCAGGTCATGATCTCATGGTTTGTGGGTTCGGTCCCCACATGGGGCTCTGTGCTGACAGCTCAGAGCCTGGAGCTGCTTCAGATTCTGTGTCTCCCTCTCTCTCTGACCCTTCCCTGCTCACACTGTGTCTCTCTCTTTTTCTCTTTCAATATGAATAAACGTTTAAAAAAATTAAAACAGAAAAAGAGGAGATCAGTTACGTCCTGATCATACTGGTCATGATCCAGTTTGACAGCTGGTCATCTCAGAGGGGAGCGTGGCCTGTGCACACACGGGCACACAGTGGGAAGAGAAAGTGGAGACTCAGACACACGGGGAAAAGACAGCCGGGGACGATGGGGGCAGAGATTGGAGCAAGGCACCCACAAGCCGAGGGAGCCCCACATATTGCCCGCGGCCATGTGAACATGGGAGAGGCAGGACCCTCATCCTTTGGGTCACTCAGAGCTGCGTGGACCTGCTGATGCCTTGATTCTGGAATTGTGGCCTCCGGAACCTTGATGAGAGAGTAAATGAAACCAGCAAGCCTGTCGTACTTTGTCACTGTGGTGCTAGGAATCCGGCCAACACTCCGGGCTGTCTACGGGACCGGCCAGGAAGCAGCCGTCCGCGATAGAGCCTGATGAGGGTCAGACCCCCGGCCCAGCCTCTCCCTGCTTCTCCGACACGTCCTGGCAGTGGTGGCGGGAGGATGCTTGTCCTCCATGGTCACCTCTGTGTTTTCAGCTTATTAGAGAAGCCACCGCATTGTAACACAGCACCCATGCCTTCTGAGAAGGGGTGACAGTCCCCTATTTAATTACAGCCCTTTGGAGGCAAGCAGTGGGGCTTCATACTCCTAAACTGTAAAATGAGTGGGTTGGACCGATCCCCAGGTCCTTTCCAGCTAATTCTGCATGATTCCAGATCCATGATCATTGTAATTAAGACTCTTGACTTGAATACTGCTCGTTTTAAACCGTGATTAGTGATATACACGCTCCGTGTATTTTCTGAATAAACTTCATTGTGACCTGGTTAAATGGCAGATACAAATGGAGAAGACGGGCTGTGCAAATAGAAATTGTGGAATTTGGAGCAAATCCAGGGGTATTGACATACTGAACCATGTCTAGATTATCAAAAGTCTGGTGAGGTCATAAAAGGCAGAGTGTGGCATTTAGGGCGGAAAGTCTAAATTGCACTAAAATTCAGCTTGGGGCATGATTTGTCACATTCTGCCTCTGCCTCTGTTCTGCTACTGAGTCTGACCCCTAGGAAATACCGACTCCAACTTGGGTTTTCTTCAGCAACTTTTCAACTTCTAATCATGGAATATAAACACTGGAGGCAAAGCACAGTCTTTTGTGTTTTCGGAGTGTCTGTGGACTGGGTAACATGCCCTCCCCCCCCCCCCCGCGAGGAAGTTGTTCTCCACCTTTGCGAAGCGGAATGGGGAATTCTTCAGTGTCCCAGTTGGCGCGATTGTCAGAACCTTTTGAACCATTACCGTATGTTTCATTCACTGAGGAATGAGTGTTGGACTTCCCTTGGGGAAGTTAATTCAGTCATGAGTATGTGGTTTGCTGGCGCACAGAGGTACACGTGTCAAGTGATGACAGCAGTGTATGTAACATCATCACTTTACTAAGAGTGGCGCAGTCAATGCCTCCGGAGCCAGGAGGACATGGCGCTTCCTACTGGGGATGCTCCCTTAGTGTTGGGTTCATGGCAGATCATCCAAAGGAAATGAGACCTCCCGGCTGAGAGGGGGTTAAAACAACTTGAGGAAATAGTTGGGGAGAGACCGAGTTTGGAGCCTGACTCGTGCTCTAAGAACCCTGGGCTGTGAATCAGGGACAGAGTTGGCCTCTGGACTCTTGGTTTGCCTCTGTGCTGTGTTCATGCATCCGTGCCTCATGGGTGATTCCCATCCATTTTCTTTGTGTCCTTCTCAAAATAATACTGCTGGGAAGATTGTCAGCGGAAGAAGGCACTGAACCCTAAGTCTTAATTGCTTTTGAAGAACATCGTCCAGGGTCGTGTTTCTTAAACTTGAGTATCAGTGTCCCCGGCATGACAGTGTCCACCCAGCAGAAATTCCGAGTCAGCAGATCCAAGATGGGACCCACGTGAACTTGCTGCTACTGGTCTAGGGGGTCACGCTCTGAAAACCACAGCTTTGAAGGCTTTTCAGCTTCTCTTGCCACAAACAGCCTGTTTAGGTTTTGACTCTCCCATACAGTCTTGGCTCCTCCTGTGTGGAAGGAGGCGTCAACACCTCTGGCTCTGGTGGTTTGCTTTTGACATTGCGTCTTGCTCTACTGATTGACACGTTGCCTTTGTTTTCAGGTTCCTGGTGGGTTCAATCTTGTGTGTATTTATTGGGCCTTTACCGTATGCTGGGGCCCGTGCGGGATGTAAAGATTAATAATAACCACCACAAAAACTCATTGTGATTCCCTCAGCTTCCAAATGCTTGGCTCATATTTCAGAACCAGTTGAAGTTAGCCAGTGATTTCCCATTTCAGGGATCCAAGGGCATATTCTCTCTGAAACGAAGGTCTTGTAATTCCCGGCTACGTGCATCTATTTTGCCTTCAGAGACTGAGAAACCATGAACTGAGCTTCGTTCATTCAGTCATTCATTCATTCGATAACCATGTATGCACAACGGTCAACAGGCTAGATAATAAATGCAAGACATAGACACAGAGATAGGATTCAGCCCCTGATCCTGGTGAGATCACTCCAGTGGAGAAGACAAAATGATTAGTGAGTCTACATTACCCTAAACACAGCTTAAAACTGCAACTATTTATTACCTCCTAGATCTTCTGGAAGTCAGACATTGAGGAGCTGCACAGCTCGGTCGTTCTGGCTCCGGATCTGTTGGCATATGGAAGTTTCACGAAGGCACTGGAGAATCTCACTCATGTGTTTGTCAGCAGGCGGCTTTGTTCTTTGACACACAGGCCACTCCCTAGGGCTAGTCACACAACATTGGTGACTGGCTTTCTCAAGTTGGGGAGGAGAGAGCACCAATGGGAAGGAGGGATCCTAAGATGAAAGCCGTTGTCTTTTCTATGTTGATCTTGGAGGTGGCTCATCCTCAGTTCTGCATGCTGTTGGTCACACCATCCAAACCTGGCACCATTTGGATGGGGACAGCAGGAGGGCGTTTGTACAGGGAGGCAGCGACCACTGACGACTGTCTTGCCAGCTAGATTATCGAAGAAATCTTTACAAAGAAGTTGCTTATGATCTGTGTCCCAGGATCAGTGGGGTTTTGTCTGAAGAGTAGAAGAGAGAGAGAAAATGTGTGCATGCAGCAAGTGTTGGATAAAGGCACTCCTCAAATGATGCATGGGACATCGTGTGACAGTTCACAGATGCACTTGAATGAATGGGTTGAGTAGTGTCGTTTCAAGTGCAGGTGGCTGTATCGGATGACTGCATTGAAATCATTGGTGCCTGGGTGGCTCCGTCTGTTCAGTGTCCGACTTCAGCTCAGGTCCTGATCTCCTGGTCCATGAGTTCGAGCTCCTGGTCCATGAGTTCGAGCTCCCAGTCCATGAGTTTGAGCTCGGAGCTGGAGCCTGCTTTGGATTCTCTGTTTCTCTCTCTCTCTCTCCGAACCGCCTCTGCCACTCAAACTCTGCCTCTCTCTGTATCAGAAATAAACGCTAAAAAATTTAAAATATTAATTGAAATGAGAGCATTCCAGGCGGGGGAACCCAGTGGGAAAGCCAATAGATGTTATTCTGTCAGCTGTGGGGGGGGGCTCTGCTACTGGCTTTGCTGAAGTGAATCATCTACGAAATGTTAGTTTTAAGGGGGCAGATATGATGCAGGCAGCCAGCGGCCGGCATAGAGGTTGAGGGCATGAAGCTACCAGTGTAAATGGAGATCTAGTGGCGGTTGACATTGGGGAAGTGGAAGCACGGTGTGGCTTTGTTACCTGTGGCATAGACAACCAAATCACGGAGTAGCTATGAGAGGCCGGGGTTATGCTTCAGGTCCTTTCATTCAGGGAGGAGAGAGGCTTCGTTAACTTGGGACAGGTCAACACGGCCCGGTGGTGCAGAGATCTGTGAGACGGGCAGAGAACAGACTCTTTTTTGGTGATTACGAGGTAATGGATGGACTTTGGAAGGCATACTGGTCCGTCCTCTGCGTTCTCTGGTATGTAGTGTTTTTCTTTCTGAACCTGGTCCGCCATATGCATCCTGAAGACTTTCTCCGCCATTCTCAACTCATGTCCTGACACATTGTTCCTTGAGAGGAAAACCTCTTCATAAGAAACGTTGCTTTGTTCCCTCTTCCCACTCTTCTGCTATCTTATCCACCCGCGCACCTGAAGTCCGTGGCTTCCCCAGGTGGCCGCTGCGTGGGTGGCCCTTCACCAGAGCCCGCACCCTCCTGGGGCTTTTCCCGTAGACTCTGACATGTTCATTGCCCTTCCTTCCTCCAATTCCGAAACACTCTCCCCTTGCCTCCCTCCTTACTGCCTTTCTATTCCTTTAGTGAACCTTCCTGTATCTTCTCTGCATTTTCTGCGTCTTCTCTTCCTGCTTCCTCAGCTATTCCTCTTACTCCTGAACTCCAGGCCCGCGTAGCTTTGCATCTCCTCGTGATTTAACCATAGTGTCCACCTGCCCCCCCATCTCTGCTCTCTGCTCTGATCACTCTCAAGCTTCATCTTGCTCTCACACTTGTGTCTTGTGGGACAACTCTGTGCGCACTGCCAACAGCCCAGTTGAGCGTGTCCGTATTCAGCCCATCATCCTTCTTGCCAAGCCTGCTCTGTTCCCTGCATTGTGTTGCCCCGTGAGTGGCAAGTTCTACACTCCGTCCCCCATCCTGCACTTTGCACCCCCTTCTCTCCAGTCTGCCCGGTGTAAACCACGTTCCGGGTCTCCTTGCCTGTCTGGCTGGGATACGTCCCACCTCCCACGGCCATGTTCTCTCTTTAGTTTTGCTAGTTTACTAATGTCCTGTGGCTCTTCACACTCTCCCATCTATTTCTGAACCTCTTCCTGCACCACCTGCCTAAGTAAGCGGTCGCATCGGAGGGCCATCCGGTCCAGAAACCGTCCGCGAGCGCACGTGGCGCTCCATCCCCTGTCCCGGCCACGGCACTTCATGGCCTCTCCGCCCTGGTGCGTCATGTTCCATCCAAGCTGAACGTCGCTGGGATTCACGCCAGCTGTGACTTGCCTCCTTGGTGTCTTCCTCCTCTTCTCCGTCAGCCTGGGGGCCTTGGGTTTTCCCCTCGACCGCACTGGTGGGGAAAATCACTCCCCTGCCTCCCCTTCACTCATACACTCAGGACTTCCTCTCGTCAAACGAATGGGGGTTCCCTCCGCCGCTCAGCCATTGCCTGTGACGGCTGCAGGGCGCGTCCTACAATTCAGTTCAATTTGACACAAACGGGAGTCAGCACAGACCCCGCAGGTTAGGGGTCAGTCCCACAGGACTTCGCTCCGGTGCAGATGTCACTTGCAAGCCGTAGGTCCCCAGGTTACCCACAACTTTCTTCCAACTTGGCTACGAATCAGAGGTTCCCAGAACCCCCCTTCCTTGGATTGCATCATTTACTAGAAAAGCTCACAGGATTTGGAGAAACATTTCTTTACCGTCTTCCAGTTTATTTTATAATAAAGGAGATGATAAAGGATGGAGGTGAATGGCCAGATGAAGAGATACATAGGATGAGATGCGCGCGGGTCCCAAAGCAAGAGCTTCTGTCCTCATGGGGTTGGGGTGCACCACACTCCCAGGCGTGCATGCACCCACCAACGCGGAAGCTCCCTGAACTCCGTACTCTTCAGATTTTCTGGAGGCTTCCTCGTGTACCTGTGACCAATCTTTACCTCGGCCTCCAGCCCCTTCCTCTTCCCAGAGCATGGAGAGGGGCTGGAAGTTCCAAGCTTCCGACCAGGATGTGATTTTCCTGGTGAGCGGCCCTCATTTTGAAGCCATGTTGGAGCCCATCACATGTCGCCTCATTAGAACAAAAGACACCCCTATCGCCTCGGAAATTCCAAGATAATTAGGAGCTCGGTATGAGGAACCAGGGTCAGAGATCAGATATTAGAACAAAGATGTTTCTCGTGCTCTAGGAATTCCAGGGATTTTAGGAGCTCTGTGCCAGGAACCAGAGGCAGAGCCCAATGCATTTTCCCCTACTCTTTCCCACATATCTGCACCTTATCCATCTCACGAGGCGAGGATTCTGCTGCGTTCACTTCCTTCTCTAAGTTTAGCACGCATCGTGCACACGCGTTTCTGGTCCTCCTCAATTTCTCCCAGAGGGGCCAGGCCGCCTGATGCTTCCGGGCTATGTGGCGTTGACTTTTGCATGTTCTGGTTTTCTCATCTGTAAGAGGGTAATATGCAGAGTCCGTGCATCTCGAGATGTTTGCAGGATGAAGAAGTTAAGGAAGCATGCAGCGTACCTGGAAGCACAGGTGCATCACAAGGCAGGCTCTTCATATTGTTTATGATTGACCTTTCGTTCCTCTTTCGTAGTCTAGAATGTGTCACAAAGGATGGCTTTGTGGTACGCATAGGATAAACCCAAAATTCCTTTTACTGACCTGTTTGGCTTTACACTGTGAGGCTCCTGCCCACTGCCACACCTCCATCGCACAGCTTTCTCTGATTACCACCCCGCTGGTATACCAGTTGGCTTTTGATTTTGTGATCCAACTCAGAGTGTACCAAATGTGGGCACTGACCGTACCACTTACTCTGCCTGGAACATCCTTCCCTCTTCCCACATAAAGTGGATGATGGGCTCTCTTGTCTTCATCTTTAGCCCACCGTTGGCTTCCTTCCTGGTGCTTCCTCAAACTGGAAGGTATTTTTATTTTTTGGCCACTTAGGTGTGTTTTAAAGTGTTACTGTCTTTACACATAAACGTGCATGTCAGTGAGTCCCAGACAGTGAGTCTGTCAGCGCAGAGCCTGATGTGGGGATCAAACTCACGAACTATGAGATCAGGACCTGAGTCCAAAGCAAGAGTTGGATGCTTAGCCCACTGAGCCAATCCCAAGAATCTTTGATTATTTAACCTATTGGTTGTAGAAGGAAGTTAGTCTCCCACCTAAGGGAAAATGGTTCTGCCTCAATTACTGAGCTTGGAAAGTAGCATGATTTACTGAAATGTGTGGTTTATGCCACACACTTCAGTGATTTATTTCTAGATGCCTTTTTAATTTTTTTTTTTTTTGCTCATATGCATGTCCTTAGAGTTTTCAGAATTGTATTTCTGTATTTTTTTTTTACAAGACAGTGTCAGAGAAAGGCTTCAAATTTCCCATTCTAGTCCATGGCTTGAAAATTAAGAGCGATAAATTTTAGGAATGTAAAGGATTTTAGAGCTTAATCACTTAATGTCCTACAGGAAAGCTATAAATCTGCCATCTCTGCTGCTTGGCGGATAGAGGAGTAGAGGCCTTTTTAAATTTTGTTGTAAAGGTTTGGGTCAAAATTAGCAATGTGGGCAAGAAATGAATTCCTTGAGAGTTCATCGGGATTGCGGGTTGACTCAGCAGAAGTAGAATTGTGTAAAATTGATTATATGTATTTTAAGCTATGCTTTATAAATGCTGAAGAGAAATTTTCCTCTTCATTGTTTTTTATGCGACTTTCAGAATGCTAAAAATTAAACAATTTGAATATTGTATAAAACTGGGAGCAAATCCAAGGCAGACACAGATGTTTTATTAAATATGCATCTTTACAAAAATGGATATAATTTGGAAGATTGTTCTGTTTGAGGGAAGGGGGATAAAATTTGGGTTAGATTAATGAGGTCACTTACATTAATTTGAACATTGATGTACACATCTAGAAATATCCAGGTTGACATCCTCAAACCCAGACAGACATTTTCTTCTTCTTATGTAAACATGCTTTGTTTTCTTTTATAGCTACCTAAGAAACCTACCGAAATGAGAACTCCCCTCATTTTCCTTCAGAAATTCAACAGGTCATTGAGACTCAAAAGAAAATTCAATAAAGGATGAATAAGCGTAGGGTTTAAAAAAATTTTTTTAGGGGCACGTGGGTGGCTTAGTCGGTTAAGCATCTAACTCTTGATTTTGGCTCAGGTCACGAGCTTGTGGTTTTGTGAGTTTGAGCCCTGAGTCGGGCTCTGTGCTCACGTGGGAAGGCTGTTTGGGATTCTCTCTCTCTCCATCTGTCTGTCTCCCCTGCTTATGCTTTCTCTGTCTCTCTCAAATTAAATAAATAAACTTAAAAACATTTTTATAAATACCTCTAAAATGCCTTTAGGTTTTAACAATAAGCTTATTGTGTCCTGTTTTTGTACATGTGTGTGCAGGTGGGCCACACAGACTTAGTAGCGGTGCCATGCAAGCCTGGGGTGCCCTGAGCCTGTTGAGGTGTAGACCTCCTGAGGACCCGGGGGCTCTGGTGCACCTTCCGAATCCTCCTGCTTCCCACAGGCGGGGCTGTGACAAATATGGCCGTTCTCACCCTTCTCTCTCAAGGTCTCTTCTGTGTCAGCCCCTGAGACTTTCTCAGAGCTGTCACCTCCTCTGAGCCTGGCACTTTCTGTTCCTTAACCATGAGGTCCTGCAATTATTTACGAATCCTTCCTCTGAAGACCCACTCCCCCCATGAAAAGTCAAGGTCATTGAGGACAGGGACTGTCTTATGTGTCTTTGGAAGTCAAGGTCATTGAGGACGGGGCTGTCCTGTGCATCTTTGGAAGTCAAGGTCATTGAGGACAGGGACTATCTTTGGAATTCCTTTCCTGACCTTCTGTCTCATTCATGGTTTGCACTCAACAAACACTTGTGGAATGAAATGACGGGTTCTCTGGACAATATTTCGTGCATGCTGTTTAGATACGAAGGAGTAAAATCCCATCAGTACCCTTGGAATGTCAGAGGTATATGAATGCCATCCGTTATGAAGGTGTTTATATCTTTCTATCTTCTTTTCTAGGTATTCTTTTGACCTGCTGCCCAGGGTGAATTGGAATGGCTTTGAAGGTCTTCATGAACCCCCAAATCTTCAGCTGTAAAGATGAAAGTATATGTAGAGGCCTCCTTGAAACATTATCCTAGTGTGGAATGTATCATTCTTCTGTCCACACCTGATACTCCTCAAAAGGTCTGTATGTTTTGACTAATATACTCTCTGTATGCTAAGATTCTATTAAAATGATAGAAAAATTTTATGATGTAATAATAAGAAAATGATACATCTACATATTGCACATTATGTTAGGACATTATTTACATATTATAAATTATATTGAATCACTTATATTTACATATGAACTGTAACTAATATAACTAATATATTAACAACTCATAACTTTAATCAGTGCCTCTTCTTTTTTATATTTATCAACATTTATTTATTTATGTGTTTATTTTTATTTTTATATAGATAATTTATTGTGAACTTAGCTAACACACAGTGTGTACAGTGCGCTCTTAGTTTTGGGGGTAGTTTCCCATGATTCATCGCTTCCATACANATTATGTTAGGAAATTATTTACATATTATAAATTATATTGAATCACTTATATTTACATATGAACTGTAACTAATATAACTAATATATTAACAACTCATAACTTTAATCAGTGCCTCTTCTTTTTTATATTTATCAACATTTATTTATGTGTTTATTTTTATTTTTATATAGATAATTTATTGTGAACTTAGCTAACACACAGTGTGTACAGTGCGCTCTTAGTTTTGGGGGTAGTTTCCCATGATTCATCGCTTCCATACAACACCCAGTGCTCATCCCAACAGGTGCCCTCCTCAGTGCCCATCACCCATTTTCCCCTCTCCGTACCCCCATCCACCCTCAGTTTATTCTCTTATTTAAGAGCCTCGTATGGTTTGCCTCCCTCCCTCTGTTTGAAGCTCTTTTTTTGCCTTCCCCTCCCCCATGGTCTTCTGTTAAGTTTCTCAAGTTCCACATATGAGTGAAAACATATGGCATCTGCCCTTCTCTGCCTGACTTAACTTCACTTAGCGTAACACCCTCCAGTTGCATCCACANTCTGTTAAGTTTCTCAAGTTCCACATATGAGTGAAAACATATGGCATCTGCCCTTCTCTGCCTGACTTACTTCACTTAGCGTAACACACTCCAGTTGCATCCACGTTGCTGCAAATGAGTGCCTCCTCTTCTTATTTCACCTTGACTATTTGAAAATCGTCATCACAGGACATATATGTCTTTAAAAGATTCTCTACAGGCACCTGGCCAGCTCTGCTGGATCAAGAGCATCTGACTCTTGATCTTGGTTTCAAGCCCCACATTTGGTGTAGAGATCACTAAAGAAAAAAAAGGTTCTTTTCTATATCGATGAATGCATATTAAGTACAGTGTAAGTTTTTCCAAATGATAAGTGTATGGTAGAATATAGTTTTTGTGTTACAACCCAGATTATAAAAAGTACTTTCCTATGACTTCAAAATAATTAGCTATTTGTAATCGTATTTATCTGTCTTTAAGGCCTTGGTAATAGACCATCCAGTCCAATTGTAATAATAAAATCAAGAAGTATTTTAATCCTAATAAAAAGAAGTATTTTAATCTAGAGAATTTATTCTTTAACCTTTGAGATATGCTATAAGGCACATGACTATAACGTTTTCTAAAGTCTATTTTGAGAGAGAGAGAGAGAGAGAGAGAGAGATCCACAGAGACTATGAGCAGGAGAGGATCAGAGAGACAGAGAGTGAGAGAAAATCGCAATCAGGCTCCAGACTGTCAGCACACAGCCCGACGTGAGGCTTGAACTCACGAACCATGAGATCATGACCTGAGCTGAAGTCAGACTCTTCACCACCTGAGCCACCCAGGGCCCCCCGGGGCCTGATTATACCTTATAATTTAGCTTCAGATACACAAAGTAAGGCTTACCGCGTCATTCCCCACGCTCAGCTGTACAGCGGAAAACAAAGGAGCATTGGAATGCAGGCCTGGTTATGACCTCCATCCCCCCTTGACTGCATCAGTTGGCCCCAAATTGTCATAACTAGTATGGATGTCATAAAGGGCCCGTCTCTCTGGCTCCTCAGGGTTGGAGATTCTCTCTACAGAAACCCATCTGGGAGTGTGTCATGGTGCGAGTTCACACGTAACGGGTTATCTTTGAAGAAGAAAACTAAAGATATTTGGAATGTATTTGACCTTGCAAAGCAGAAAGATAGTACAGCCTGCCCTGAGGATGGCGAGCAGGTCCCAGTAAGAGAGAAACGGGAGACAATGAGAGGAAGTGGACACATTTCTCCGAGTGTGGTCCCCTCAGGCAGATTTGACTTCGGATGAACTGAGTTGTTTCCAGTGACTAAATCGGCAGCATGACCACGCAGTAAGCACTAGATGATGGGAATATGTATCTTGTTCTATCATTTTATGGTAATACCAGATTTTACAGTAAAGAAGACACATGCCAGGGCGCCTGGATGGCTCAGTCAGTTAAGCGTCCGACTTCGGCTCAGGTGATGATGTCACGGTTCGTGGGTCCGAGCCCTGTGTTGGGCTCTGTGCTGACAGCCAGCTCAGAGCCTGGAGCCTGCTTTGGATTCTGTGTCTCCCTCTCTCTGCCCCTCCCTTGCTCATGCTATCTCTCTCTCTCTCAGACATAAAGAAAACATTAAAAAATTAAAAAAAAAAGACACATGCCAATATGGTCAACCATTCCATCTCACTTGCACACCTTGAGAAAAACACACAGGCATGATAAAGCAAACCCAGAAACAAAAACCCAACCTTAAAATAAGGTTACAGTATTAAGGAACATTTTTCTCTACTCCATTACCAGAAAAAAAAAATATGTATGCCAGTCAGACATAACTGATACTAATGCTTGTAGAACTTTCCGGAAGCACACATATATATAGAGTTAACTTTGTAATTGTGCATGTAACACTCACTCAGACTGGCAAGCCTAGATATGATCAGGTGAAAAAGAAATAGGGCCAGTTTCCAAGTTGTAGTATTAACGATACGCTGTGAGAGTAGCTAGTATTCATTCTGTGAGTATGTCTACATCATTTAGGCATGAGGAGGTTGTCTTGGGTACTGCTACCACGTAGCCTCCTTTTCACCAACGGAAACCATTTGGGATGGAGATTCCCACAGTGTGGAGTGAGGGTGGGGGAGAGAAAAGATGTTCATTGTCCCCCCCACCCCGACCCCGACTCAGTAGCAAGGTAGACTACCTGGCTTGAGTCGGCCCCTGCCTTCTACAGCTCCATGCTCCTGGGCTAATTGGCTAATATTCCTCTAAATCGCTTTCTTTCCACTAATGGTGGTGATGGTCTTCCTTACCTTCTATGCTTGGTGCGACACTAAAATGAGTCCGTATATACGGCAGGCGCTGCGTGCGGTGTTGACCCACTGTTTATGGGGCAGCTACTATTGTATTCATTTGTTGACGAACAGCAGGATATTATAATGTGAGTGGTCATTGACTTGCAGGGAGACTCAGCTTTGCCTCCCAGCTTAAGAGCTGTGTGAATTAGCATATGAATATCGGTGTTTCTTCTTTTTTAAAAGCAATTGTTAATGTTTATGTATTTTTGAGAGACAGACAGAGTGGGAGCCGGGGAGGGTTAGAGAGAGAGGAAGACACAGAATCAGCAGCAGGCTCCAGGCTCTGAGATGGCAGTCAGCACAGAGCCCGACACGGGACTCAGACTCACAAACCGCGAGATCATGACCTGAGCCAAAGCCGGCACTCAACCGGCTGAGCCACCAAGGCGCCCCTCTGTGTTTCTTCCTTTTTTTTTTTTATTATTTTTTTAATGTTTTATTTATTTCTAGGAGAGAGAGAGAGAGAGACAGCGTGAGCAGGGGAGGGTCAGAGAGAGAGGGAGTCACAGACTCTGAAACAGGCTCCAGGCTCTGAGCTGGCAGTCAGCACAGAGCCCGACGCGGGGCTCAAACCCACGAACCGTGAGATCGTGACCTAAGCGAAAGTCGGACGCTTAACCGACTAAGCCACCCAGGCGCCCCATCCCTCGGTGTTTCTTAACTGTAAACAGATATGATAATAGCCTCCCCTCATGGCTACGGAAGGGTCAGGTCTGATGAATGCAATTATGATTGTTGTTACAAACAAATTCATTCTCACAAATATATTTTAATCAACAGTATTCGTGAAACACATTAATAACTAGATGGGTTACTTGTTATGGGTAATCAGAGCATAATTAAACTAGGACCCTGCCTTCCCACAGTTTAATAACGTGCTGGCTCGTTTCCTTTGAAACCCAGAGACCTCGTCTGCTTGGTACTAATATTCTTCCAGCCTTGGGGTAACCTGAGAAGTGCTTCTCAAATGACGTATTCCCTTTTTATGCTCACCCTCCGTCCTAGAGATAGAAAATGGTGAGCGTCCACGGCAACTCGGCATCTGGTCAGACAGCCCCTGGCCCCGTTTCAGTCCTCAGTTGTTAAGGAGCAGTGTTGCGTGAGAGTCAGCCTTTGAAGACCAGATTCCGTGTTGAGTTGTCAAGAGCAATGCTAAATGGTACCGGCGCAATTACTGCTCAATTAGACACTAGGTTTGTCACAGTGGAGCCGACCAAGCGGGACCGTGTTGGGTCCTGCCCATCCTGAGCCATTGCCGTCGGGGAAGAACTCTCAGTGCGGGGCTGAGCCTGAGCCCCTGCAAATAAACAATCTCTAAAACATTGACTCGTTCCCCAAGTTGAATTTTGCAAGGATTGAAAAATTCTTGATTTGAATAAGTCAACTAGACACGCACTCTTTGGACTGTCGTCGTCAACAGAGATGGAACAGAGCCCACGTGAATGCGGACGTAATGGGCGCTGGAGACCTCAGTCCGTCTCCACTGATTCTAAATCGCCAGGCTGCGCGAGGACCGGGGTGCTGCACTGGGAATCGGTGCTGAGCCACGCCTGTGTAGATGCCCCGTCACAACTCGCAGGTTGCCTTACTAAGGAAGTTATTTCACGAGCAGCTAGCGTTGTAACAACCCGAAAGACAGGTGGCGTGAGCTGTATCACATTGGCTTTTAAAGCAAGCGCAGCGAGTCTTTCACTGAGTGGACCAAGGTATCTCCTTCTTGTGTTTATGTTAATAGGGAAAAATGTGTTGAGATGGAAAAGGCATCAACTCTTATGTCCATGGAGGCACTTTTAAAGGCATCTTCTCAGAAGGTCGGTGTAATGGTGAGTTGATTGTCAGAAATAATCCTTGCCTTCTGCTGTCTTACGTTATTGATGTATTTTCAGCCTGGCGGAATCCGGTCTAGCAATGGTTTCTGACGACTTGGGCAGTAAGAATAGTTTTCTTTGTAAAGATCTATTTGAAATGAACCAAAGTGCAAAGCAGTGACTTCAGGCTCATTGGGAGCTCATCCAATGGCACGCATTGGACGTTGAGGATTTTGTAACAATTGCTTGTTCCCACAAAGAGCCACAATGCCAAGTGTATCTCACGAATTAGGTATTCACAGGAGAGGCTAAGCTTTCTGATGCACCTTGCATGAGCCGCTCTGAAATTTACCCTCACGTCCATTGCTCGCTGGAAGCCCACTCTGTTCTAGAGCGAGCGTCTCAAGCTACCGAGGTGCTTGAATGGCAGTGGCCCTGCAGAATGGGATCCAAAATCTCAGACGTGTGGTTCTGATGCACAGTGGGGGCCCACTGAGGCCACGGGATCTTTTTCTCTGTCGGGAGAACAGAACTAGAAGAGATCCCAAGGAAGGGGAAATGGGTAGAATACTTTTATGATCTGTGGTCGAACTTGTTAATTAAATCATGTCACACATCAAAGTCTGGACCTGTCTGCCGCCACCCCCCACCCCCACATACTTAATTTGGAGAAAGGAAGTGTTTTAATATGTTTTGAGTCAATGCTTATGGTTTTTTGTGACTCGACTGTCAATCCAAGCCCTGCTGAGGTAGTAGTATGAGGATATTGCTCAAATATTCGTTATCTACCATTTTCCTTGTCAATTTGGGCGCCACAGCCTCCAAACATTTCCCACAATTTGGACCACAAATGGCTTTAAGCTTCTCTTTATAGCCGACCACATGATTTCCGTATCTTCACTCTTTCGGTAACAAACTTCTGCAGGATTCCTGGATTCTAGAAGATTGTGAAGGTCATGCTTTTTATGAGATGCTTGTTCCCAACAAACTGAGTTCTAAATTCCTCCTCCACTTCCTGCCATGGAAAATAATGCTAGGTTGTTTTTTTTTTTCCCAAAGATAATTTTTGATTCGTAAAGGCGAATGCTGTCACCCTTTTGTCATTAACGTGCAAATTTGGAAGATGATTATAGAGAGAAAATGATTGCTGTTTTCATCTCGTGTGCGTTATTTTACCAAAGGTATTCGACGTACACACATTTGTCATCAGCACATATTAGAGCTCAAGGATCATTCATGGCACGTTATGTAAATTCCTCTTTCATTTTTATTTCCCTTTTTCCATTCTGGAGGTCGATGGCTTTATAAGCAGGGCATGGAGTCTGGGATCTGTTTGTCTGCCTTCTCACACGAAAACATTTTGGAACAGGAGACTGATGCAGCTTGGCGGTGATCATTTCGGTTAGCCGCCGTGCAAGAGGCGCTCTGTTTAATATAATCTGCCTGTCCTGCTTCCGAGGAGGAGCGGCGGTAATAGGTCTGGCAGCGGGCTCCGAGCCGTAGACTAGTCACAGCTCATAATGTGACAGCTCACATAATGAAACCCAAAGGGAACATTTTATAAAGTGCACCGTCAGGAGAGGAGAATGAGGGCTTCTGAGTGGAGGCCGACTTCTTCTTTTTGTAGCCGTAGACACTTCGCCTCAATCTGCATTTGAAAGTGCCAGGCAGTGTAGACGCGTTGGTACAAGAGGCTCTAACCGCCTCTCTGAGCCGGGGCACGCTTTGCGCTCACGGGCTGGGGTGGCCTCGATGCGTGGCCATCCCACGTTGGACCTTCCTGTACAATCTCCAGAGGGCGGCGTGGCTGGATGAAAAGCTAGTGACGGGGGATTTTCCCTTTCGGGCATTTTCAGAACGGAAAGCTCCGTAGGGCTTAATCTGGAGTAATTGCTGTTCACAGGGGTTGCAGGCTTTAGCGGAAAAACGCACACACATGTGCATCGGGCTTCTGCGCTTTAATCTAGCTCTGCTGCTAAGCAGCTAGTCATTGATGATCGGGCTTCTCCTAGGTGTAAAAAAATAGATAGGAATTGTTCCCTTTCCACTATGAGGAAGAAAAGCAGCTGCCCAGGCAGCAAAGATAATTTCATTAAGTCTATTCAATATGTGAACACTTGAGCCTATGCTAGTTTCATCGCATTTTCTGTACAATGTTGACGGACCATTTGCTGGTTTCGTACTCTGTCGAAGGAGGCTCTTTGCAGAGGATTTTCCTGGGAGTCTGCGATGGTCTTTGTGAACCCATGGTAGGAATGCTTTGATTTTATTCCCAGGATGGCTCACTTCAATCAGCAACTATCGGCCGAGGAAAAGTCCATTCACAGCAGTCCTGGAACTATCACTTTGCTAGTTCATAGATGAACCAGGAATTAGGAAGTTCACTATTCTGTGGAGCTCAGTTTATGAGGATATTGAACATCCTGATGACCAGGATGATCCTAGGGACTAATAAGAAATTTGAGCGTTGAGATGGTTTGTTTATAGTCTATTTAGTCCTGAACACATTACCCCAGTGAATGTTTTATTAAATATTTTGTGATTCGGAGGGATGAAGAGTAGTTTTGTAAATACATTTGGTGCAGCAGTTGGGAAGTAAACTTAAGTATAAAGATACAGTTGGGGGACCCGGGTGGCTCAGTGGGTTAAGTGTCCGACTTGAGCTCAGGTCATGATCTCGTAGTTCGTGGGTTTGAGCCCCGCGTCGGGCTCTGTGCTGACAGCTCAGAGCCTGGAGCCTGCATCAGATTCTGTGTCTCCATCTCTCTCTTCCCCTCCCCACTCACACTATGTCTCTCTCTGAAAAATAAGTAAGTATTTAAAGTTTAAAAAGGGGGACCTGGGTGGCTCAGTCGGTTAAGCGTCTGACTTTGGCTCAGGTCATGGTCTCACAGTTTGTGGGTTCAAGTCCTGCGTCAGGCTCCGTGCTCACGGTGTGGAGCCTGCTTTGAATTCTGTGTTTCCATCTCTCTCTGCCCCTCCCCAGCTTGCACTTTGTCTCTTTCTGAAAATTGAATAAACGTTTAAAAATATAAAAATTTTAAAAAATCAAAAATATGTAATGTAGAATATACATAAATATAATAATAATGTAAGTATATGTAATGTTGTATATGACATACATATATATTATATATAATGTAAATATATATTATATATAATGTAAATATAAATAATTTGCTTTTGCGTCTCCTTGATCCTTCTTCTTTCCACAATTTTTCAAACCCATAATGTTTTTCTTGTACCAATACGATACGCCTTCCCCCCCTCCCCTGATGTGATGCTGCTTTAATGCCAAAGTGATATGTTTCAGAGCAGAAAACAGGGGCATGCATATCTAGTGAAGTAGATCATTATACACTATTTATAAGTTATCTATGCATCAGCTAATTTTATTGATTTCTGGAGGACATACATAAACTCAGCTTTTGAGTAAATGACCATGATCTATGTGCAGGCATAAGGTGAGCCCACTGTGGCTAGGGGGAAAGTCACCTGTTTTTTATAAAGTTTTATTGGAACATGGCCACACTCTGACATTTACATTTTGTGTGTGTGTGTGTGTGTGTGTTTGTGTTTTTTGTTTTTTTTTCTTTGTTTTGGTAAAGTTTATTTATTTATTTTGAGAGAGAGAGAGAGCGTGAGTGTCAGTGGGATGGAGAGGAGACAGAGAGAATCCCAAGCAGTTTCTGCACTATCAGCACAGACCCTGACGTGGGGCTCGGTCCCATGAACCCTGAAATCATGACCTGAGCCGAGATCAAGAGTCAGAGGTTTCACCTGGGACGGCCGGTGGCATGTACCTTTTTGTCTACAGCTCTGTTCAGTACTGCACCAGAGTTAAATGGTTGTCCCAGAGCGCAGGGCCTGCATGCCAAAAGTAATTATTATTTGACCTTGTACGATGAATTTATCAATCCATACTTTAAGGCATGGTGTGATTCTTTGAAGGCGGGAGTGCGATTCACGGTCAACATCTTGGATTCACAAATTAGTCATGGATATTAACATAAAACCAATTATTATAGGTATATATATAATCCATGCATATACAAATGCATAAGCGTGTATTATATTGTATATGTATATAACATATATGTCTCTATATACGCGTTTTCACGTTGGGTATTCTATTAATGCTTCCTCTCCAACTTTGTAAACACACAGCAGGTGTTTATAACGTGCAAACAGAAAAGCGTGCATCTGTGAGGTCTTGGGAGCATTCTGGAATGTCCCCTGTGAAATCCGTATGCACCGGGGAGAGATTGGACGGCCAGTCTACACAACACACGTGCCACGGCTGACACACGCCGATTAGTGCGCGTGCTCTCTACCTGTGGTGGCTGTCTTTTCTCAGTGCTCTGCTGGTTAGGGGTAAGGTTCCCAACAATGCCCACCAACCATGGGGAGCCACCTTGACTGGCACTGCCATGCCCTAGTCTGTTTGTTCCCTGATCTAGAAGAAAAGAACACTTGATTAAGTGCAGGCAATTATTGTGATTTTTATTCTGCTTCACCACACTTTTTAATGAAGTGCATTTTTTAAAGTTAAAACCGGGGAGTTCACTGATTCCATTTTTGGCGTGTTTGGAGAATCTGAGGGCCGGATAATTCTGACTCAGCGCGCTCTCTTGAAGTGCGTAATTAATATCAATAGGGAATGGTGTTGTTTTGTTTTGCTCTCGCAGGTTATTGGATGTCATACTTGGCGTTCACTGGTAGTAACTATGAACAAAATACATTTCAGTTGTAGGTGATTGAGGATCTTTTGCTTAAGAATGTTCCTTTCATACGGCCTCCTTCTTCCCGTTCCTCAGCGAACAGCGAATGCTGACACAAGATTTTCCATGGCGTCCTGAAGTATTAGTTTGTTTAACGATGATGTGGGGTGATGGGGAAAGGCAAAAACTTGGGACCTTGGTGAGGCTAAATGGAACATAATCCACATCGATGGTTAGTACGCTGGACTGCAACAGTGCTCATCATGTCTTTACGTGAACCTTCCCAGAGTCCTTTGTACACACTTGCAAAATTTGGGTGGAAAATTCTTCACTCTTTCCTATCCTTAGCATGGTGCAGGGCACATAGGATATTTCAGGAAATGTTGACTGAATGCAAGTCCATGTGCTCAACCCAGTGGTTTCGAAGTGGGTCAAGGTCTAGTTCTGGCTGAGCAGACCACATGGGATAGTGACATTGGATGAGTCCTCTTATGTTGTCTTGTCCTTCAGCTGAGATGTGAAGGGCACAAGCCTGCCTGATGCCAGTTTTGTCCAACTATGGGAAGACACCTTTCCATGCCTGATGGTCCAGAGCTACCAGCCTCTGAGAGGCTGCAAGTTTTTTCCATCATACAGAAAATCCTTCTGCTGTTCTTCATTTATTATTATTATTACTATTATTATTATTATTATTATTGACTGCAGTAAATACGGTGTGTTTTAGTAATCGGGGTTCTGACCACCACTTAGGACATGTCTGTTGGGGAGGCTTCGGCACGCCATGAATCAAGTCTCTGACAGCAGCTGGGTGTCCTACAATTCAACTTGATTCTGACACAGTGTCAGACCCCACAGGGTAAGGGCTCCGTCCAACAAGACGCCCCAGCCTACACTTCAGACCCCAGTTACAACTCCACGCTCTTACCTGTGCTTCTGACCCACGAGCTGTATCCGTCAGAGGTTCCAATGGCCTCCTCGTTGGGTTCCATTAATCTGCTAAAGCGTCTGGTTCACAGAACTGAAAGAAACATGTTAGTCGTAGATTACAGGTTTATTATAAAAGGGTTTCACTCAGGAACAGCTTGGTGGAAAGGATGCACCTATGGACAAAGGGCATGGACTTTCCATGGTCTCTCCACGTGCGCCTCTCTTCCCAGACCTCAACCTGTTCACTAATATGCAAGCTCTGAAAACCATCCTTTTCAGTTTTCATGGAGAGTTTGTCATTTCTTTTTTTTTTTTAATTTTTAGTGTTTATTTTTGAGACAGAGCCAGAGTGTAAAGAAGGGAGGGGCAGAGAGAGAGGGAGACACAGAATCTGAAACAGGCTCCAGGCTCTGTACTGTCAGCACAGAACCTGATGTGGGGCTCCATCCCATGAACCGTGAGATCATGACCTGAGCTGAAGCCAGACGCTTAACCAAATGAGCCACGCAGGTGCCCCGAGAGTGTCATTTCACAGGCATTTTTGATGAAGTTGTTGCCCATTGGCGATTGATCAACCTCCAGCTCTCCCCTGGCCAGGGGTTAGAGGTAGACAAAAGGTTCCAACCCTCTGATCAATCACACAGATATCTCTGATACAGACCATTTGTACATACTTTCCAAAAATTACTTCATTAACTAACATAACAAAAACCCCATCATTGCTTTCACCGTTTAGGAAATTCCAAGGTTTTGGGAGCTCTGTGCTGGAAAGAAGGATAAAGATCAAATACATTTTTCTTATTATAAATTACAACATCATATTAGGTAAAACAGACATTTTTTTTTTACCCAGAGGTGAATAAATATTATATTCTTCCTTGCATTTTGTGAATCTGGAATGGGAAGGAAATAAAAGCAGTGTTTTACGGTATTTGTCTATAGGTAATAGCCATGTTACCTGTAGACAATGGGAATGAGCAATGGCATGTGGATTCTAGAAATTTTGTTTTCCAGTATTCTGGTCTTATATGTATGCACAGAACAGTATAAATTATGTAGCATCGACTTATCTGTAATTAAGTCTTCTGAATGGACTACTATTTTAGCTGTTATATTTTTCTTCTCAATTACTTAGAAAATTTAAGCCTTCCTTGGGGAATGTTTAGTCTTTCACTTGTCCTTTTAATGGTAATTGATTGGCTTGTTCAAATTATGCTGTTCTGGAAGAAGGTTAACAAATAAAACCTGGCAAGGTAATAAGCAAATGGCGTCAGACGAATGAAGAGGACTCTGTGTCCAAGATACGTGTCCTCATTAACTTCCCACCTTTCCAAAGTTACAGATTCATAGTGAAGGTAAGCTTTACAAAGGGAATATGTTGGCTGCATATGTGGATGTCATAATAACTGTCCCTTTGCTCTGTTTCTGTTAGTATTTACGTCTAGCCTTCTATCATCGTGACTTCATTACAATTCTCAACTAATTTAATCTTTTGATAACATACCGTAGGTTGGTTTTTACAATACTGAAACCAAATACTGGCTCAAACACGAATGAATGGGGGGGACAGGGGGAACCGCAGCTGACAGTGAATAACTGTGACTTATCATTTTATGCTTGGAAACATCTCGTCACTGTGTAAACGTCTTACCACGCTGCTCATGGTTTACAGTCAACAGGTTGTCAGGGATTTAAAGGTCATTACCATTCCTGTGGCTGAGTCTTAGTCTTAGAAATGATGTGACATTGACCATTGTTTAAAAATGTTTTTAATCAAATTCTTTTTTGTTAATTTATTTTGAGAGAGAGAGAGAGAGGGTGAGGGAGGGGCAGAGAGAGAGAGAGAGAGAGACGGAGAGAGAGAATCCCAAATAGGCTCCTCGCAGAGCCTGACACAGGGCTTGATCTCACAGACTGTGAGATCGTGACCTGAGTGGAAACCAAGAATCAGATACCTAACTGACTGAGCCACCTAGGTGCCTCACCATTGTTTAAATTTTTAAAAAGAAGTGGGAGATTACTGAGTTGGGATTCTGGACTATCTGACCAGAATTAGAATTGATATGAGGAGGAAGTCCACTTAAGTCCGTTTAATCTAAAGTGCATAGCGACCGTTAGAACTCATTGTCCATGGTGATGCCATCTTGCTTTGGTATATATTCTTGGTATAGGTGAAGATCGCTGAATTGATCCTATATCTTAAGGAGGAAATAGAACAGTTCTTCTTTTGTATGGAAATGGCTTAACTGCTTTCAAAGGAAATTTCAAAATGATTTAACTTCTCAGGGCTTAGAAAGCAAACGCCAGCTCTAATGGCCCACACATCCTCACCAGTGCTTTGTGCTAGACGTTTCCTGAGGATCTTTCATACAGATTTCTTTCTTAGGTCCCCTGTGTTTGGAAATGCAATGGAAATCTTTCACCTATAGCTCTGTGCCTGTGCCTACTCTGTATTCCTTTTTTTTTTTCAATGGTTTTCTGTTTGTTTTGAGAGAGTTTACATGTGTATGCGCAAGCAAGTGGTGGAGACTGCAGAGAGAGATGGAGACAGGAATCCCAAGCAGGCTTCACACAGTCACTGCAGAGCCCCATGGGGGGCTCGATCCCACAACCTGTGACCTGAGCTGAAATCAAGAGTCGGGGCTTAAGCAACTGAGCCCTCCCACCTCCCCAGGTGCCTAAATCTACTGGGTATTTTTTAATCAAGTAGTCACACTTCTCTTCCTTAGTGTCTGCTCTTTCTGCTAGGTCTTAGTTTCTCATGGCGTCTGTAACAAATGATCACAGACTTACCAGTTTGATGAGCACACATTCATAAATACGGCTCTGGAGGTCAGTTGTCGGGGGCAGACGCCAAGGCGTCCCCAGGGCTGGTGCCTTCTGGAAGCTCTAGGGGAGAGCGCCGTTCACTTGCCTTTGCCCACATCCAGGGCCTGATGGTGTCCATTAGCTTGCGGCTCCACATTGGTGCACCTCTCTGCCTCACCCGTCCCGTCCGGTCTCTCCTTCTCTGACTCTGACTCCCTGCTCCTTCTCCTAAGGACCTTGCGATTCCACTGGGCTCACTCCACCAGATCATCCAGCATCATTTCCTCAACTCGAGACCCTTTACTTAATCACATCTGCAATGTCCTTTTAAAATCCATTGCCGGGGGCCGTCTGGGTGGCTCAGTCAGTTGAGCGTCCAACTTTGGCTCAGGTCATGATCTCACGGTTTGTGGGTTCGAGCCCCACGTCGGGTTCTGTGCTGACAGCTCAGAGCCTGGACTCTGCTTCTGATTCTGTATCTCCCTCTCTCTCTGCCTCACCCCTGCTCACGCTGTCTCTCTCTCTCTCTCTCAGAAATAGATGAAACATTAAAAAGAGTTTTAAACACTTTGCCGGGGAAAGTTATACACAGTTGACTGTTGAATAACATGGGTCAGAACTACCCAGATCACTTACACATGGAATTTTTTCTCTATCACTACAGGCTTGCAAATATATTTTCTCTTCCTTGTGAATTTCTTAAGAACTTTGTCTTTTCTGGGTAGCTCGGTCAGTTAAGCATCTGACCTTGGCTTAGATCATGATCTCACGATTCCTGAGTTCCAGTCCCGTGTCAGGCTGTCTGTTGTCAGCACAGAACCCACTTTGGATCCTCTGTCCCCCTAAGTCCCTGCCCCTCCCCAGTTGCTCATGCTCTCTCTCAAAAATAAACATTAAAAAAAAAGAACATTTTCTTTTCTTCAGCTTACTTGGTTGTATGAATACGGTATGGAACACACACAACATACAAAATACGTGTTATTGACTTTATGTTATTAGTAAGGTTTCCCGTCAACAGAAGGCTATTACTAGGAAAGTTTTTGGGGAGTCAGAAGTTAGGTGAGGATTGCACAGGGGTCAATGCCCCATTGCTCTGGAATCAGGGATGCTGAGGATTTGGACTCGGGAGGGTCATTATTCAGCCTTCCACACTCAGTAGGTCGTGATCTTGTGAGCGTCTGTGGATGCATCTCAGCTGTCCTTGTCAGTGACCTCCAGGACATCCGCCTCCTTCCTTGGGATGTTGTTCTCATCTCTGACAGGCTCTTGTCTCCTCCTGCTTCCCGAGGCTGCTTCTGAGTCAGTCCTCCAGAGACCTCCCCCTTCCTCTCGATGCCCACGCCCCTTCCTTCTTTGCTCTGTCTCCTTCTGGAATCCCGCCCTTTGTACTTGAGGGAGGGTATGCCCGGAGGACCCTCTCATGTATGAACAAAGACTGGAGGCTACGAATATGACTTCTGGTACTCTGTCCCTGTCCCCCTGTGGCACCCTGTTTCTCACATTCCTCTACATGCTCTGTCCGGAGCACATCAGACCATTCAGAACCTTCTAGAACCGGCAGAGTTGACTCAGACTCTCAAGTGTCTTGATGATACTTCTTCCCTCCCTTAGTGGACCTTCCTCCCTGGATGTGAGTTCCTGAAACAAATCCCATTTTGTCTTATGTCATTATGTCACCCGAATGTCATTTCCCAGCGATGTCTTTCTCCTCCGTGACTATGACTTCCTGAAGATCTCACTTCTGTCATCTGCATCCTCCCGCCTTGTTTACTTAAATGCCTGACTTCCCGACTACCGTGGAAAACCCCTCCCATATAGAAAATACTTTGTCATGTGGTAACCACCACCCCGTCTGACTCGGTGCCCTGACAGGGTCAATAACGGTTTATTGAATTAATATTTGATTATTGAATGTATTGAATTAATCCAAGAGCGATGAAGAGGATGCTCAGCTATGGTCTCACTGCTTGGTCCATCTCTTATAAATGTACTCGTATTCGTTTGTAGCACGCGCACGTCTGTGTTGGGTATATTCTAATCGATTAGGAAGATGGCCATTAAACTTGAGGGTCCTCTGTATCGTCTGCTAAAATTTATTAACATTCACGCACAGTTGTCAAAAGACGGCAGATGGCGCAAATGACGGAAGCTCTGCTCGTTCCACACAGCCCCTTCCTCGTGTCTGGAGGACGGTGGCTGCGTCCAGGAAGGAGAGCATTAAGTTCTCCCCGAAGCACAGAGACATCATTACTGTTGCTTAGAGGGAGACCAGCAAGTGTCATCCCTGGGAGTGCCTTGCACGCATTTCACGTAGAGAAAACTGTAGGCCAGGGTGGCAGCCACGAACCGATAACCTTGTGCTCTTGCGTACGGCTCTGCTCTTAGGCAAAACCCTAAAGAATAGTGCTTTCAAGATCACGTGGAGAAATGAAAGTGCTGTCAGCAGCTTAGACCTTCTGAAGGTCATGAGGAGAACTATTTACCTGGAGTTTACAGCAACTGTGATCTCTGTCTCTGTCCCCTCTCTCTCACTCTTTTGAGGGAAATCATAGTCGAAGAGTTTTTTTCTTAACGCCCTTTCTGCTGCCACTTCTGTGTTTATAAACAGCAAACAAGTGCATTCCCTGTTCGCGATCTCCAATAAACGGACACACCCAGCATCACATGGGAAGTCTGTCATCTTATTTGTTTTTCGGTGTAGTTTCACGACGTAAGGTTCAGCTGGGCGCTCACCCACGTGGAAAGGCACTCAGCACTGCCGTTCTCTGTAGGTTGTGTTCAAGCCTTTCAAGTCGAATTCCTTTCCTAAAGCTACACAAGCACGTTTCAGATATAAAAAGGAAGGGCATTTACTAAAAACTCAGGGATCTTGGTGACAGGGTATTCATTTATTTTTCTCGTGTCCTGTGAGCTCTGAAAAGGCGGTTACTGGTCTTTAGTATGATAACCAGTAGGTGAGAGGGACTCATAAGGACAGGTCCTTCACGAAGAAGAAAGGGACCCCACATCTCAGCCTTGTAACCTAAGAAAAGGCTACCTCCTTCTCCGTCTTGGTTTTGCACATGGCTTCCGCCTGAACTTGGATGGTGTCCTGTGATTTGGAATTGCCGTTTGGTCCATTGCTGTCTCCACCTGATGGATCTGAGAGGTCGGGTTTGAGGTGGCCGCTAGTCAGTACTGAGAAGGCTCATGTCAGCCGCCGTCGCCCTCATATGGTGTGAACGCAGCACCTAGAAAATGGCGGCCTCACAGTCTGTGAACACTCAGTTACCGACCCTGGGGGCCCACGCGAACTTGAGGAATTCTAACATGTGGGTTTCTCTCTCTTAGGAATGCCCGAAACATCGCCAGAGTAGGGGGACTCTGAGTTTTAACCTACAGAGATTTCGTTTTCCAAAGAAATGACTTCTCCAAAGCCCTTGACACCCACAGGACGTGGTTGACAGTTAGGCTGAAATGATCTTGCTGCGGAGATGACATTCCCCAAACCCTTATCCCTTTCTCTGGAGTATGTTAATGTCTCATAAGTTGTGACCAAAACATGCCTATTTTCCTTCCCATGCCGTTTCCAGTGGTTTGCTGTTTTGAACTTCCTTTTTTAAATTTTTAAAAAATGTTTTATTTATATCTGAGAGAGAGAGAGGCAGTGTGAGCAGGGGAGGGCCAGAGAGAGAGGGAAACACAGAATTTGAAGCAGGCTCTAGGCCCTGAGCTGTCAGCACAGAGCCTGATGCGGGGCTCGAACCCACAAACCAGGAGATCATGACATGAGCCGAAGTCGGACGTTTAACCGACTAAGCCACCCAGGTGCTCCTGTTTAGAACTTCCTATTCTTTTTTTTTTTTTTTTTTTTTTTTTTTTAGTTCTGTTAGTATGAGAGTTTCCTTAGCTCAGGCCTTCAAAAGCCAGAGTTGATGTTGCATTTTTGCCAGTTCCCTGTAATTTAGCTTTCCTCTGTTTTCCCTGGGAAAAACACACATGTCCGGCCAACAAGGTCAATATATACTTAGAGTTCCTGTATCTTACTCATTTTTAGAAAACACCAGTGAAGGAGACCTGTTTCTCATGCTTTTTTTGGACCGTACGCATGATGTCGGGTGATGGACATGCTGATTATGATGGTGGCTCTCACTACATGGCAATACTTGATGTTCCACAAATGAGATCGTGCCCACTGGAATAATTATGGATGCATGCGTTGTCCTATGATTTTTAACCTTGCTTTCATCTGGATCGTCCTGTTTGATTCTGCCAACAGCTTAGGCAGATAGATCACGTCTGTCTTCCATGGGTAGACAGTCAGGTCTAAGGAAGTAGGATGGTTGGCAGAAAAGTGAGTGCGGGCTCTTGTTCAGTGCTTGTCTTGGCCATCGTGTGCACACGATAACAGGAGCTGGTGCCTTCCCAGAGGGGGTGTAGGGCGACAAAACCCATCTACAAATACAGGCGTGGATCCACCTGTCTTTACAGCCAAGTGCGTTGTGGCGTTTACTCAGGTATCAGAACGTGGCGCTTGAAGACAGTAGCATTCGATCGTGCTAAAGCGTGTCACAGAGTCTGCGTGTTGTCTCAGTTGGTCACGGGAGCCGTAGGCGTATTTGAGACACACGGAGAAGGCGCTAACACCTGGCCAGCTTCATGACGCCATCTGGGTTGTGTCAGCTTCCTCCACTGCCCCACTAAGTGTCGGGCGCCTGAACTTCATAGATGCCTCCTGGTGTTCTTTAAAAACGTCCACAGTTTCTTCCGCGTCGGAGCAGTCTTTCACATTCAAAGGACATGATTCTATGCGCGCAGTCTGCTGTTATTTGGCAACTGACTGGAATCATATAGGTAAATCTAGACATCCTATATAGGAAACACACATATATCCAGATATATTATCATGCCTGTGGAATTGAAACAATGAAGGATAGAATCGGATGTTATTCAAACGGATAATATAAGTAAGGGGAATCGCGTGCCCCCAAGTACCGTGATTTCTCTTTTCCCTGTATCACCCTAGCCTTCTGCCTCCTAAATCCAGCCTTCTCTCTTTGGGTTACCAGCCACAGCACGGGCTGACAATCAGGTGGCTCTTCCTCTGTGCGCGGGCCCGTTCCGAGTGCTCTTTACGTACAAACTCCCATCATCTCCACCACTGTATCCAGTCGTTACCCTTCACATCGGCTTCCTACAGCTGCTGAAACGAATTACTGCAAACTCAGTGGCTTAAGACAACACACATTTGTGATCTGACAGTAGTGGAGTTCAGAAGTCCAACGTGAGTCTCCTGGCACTGGAATCAACGTGGCAGCTGGCTGTATTTCTCCCAGGTTCTAGGGAATAGTCTGTTTCTTGGCCACATCTCCCAGGGGCTGCCGTATTCCTTGGCTTCTTGCCCTCTTTCTCCGTCTTCAAAGCCGCTGGCTTGAGTCCTGCTCATGGTGCATCTCCCTGCTTCTCTCTCTTCTGTGTCCCTCGTTCACTTACAAAGACCCTTGTCATTCCTTCGGGTCCACCTGGATAATCCAGATCGTCTCCCCATCTCAAGCTCAGCAGACTAGCCACCAAAACGGTATCTGCGGCCTTTATTCCTGTTTTCCATGTAATGTAACATAGTCATAGGTTCTGCGGATTAACACGTGGGCATCTTTGGGGACCATTACCTCCACCTGCTGTACAACTATGATCTTCACAGGTGAGGAAACTGAACTCTGAAGGTCCAGGAACTTAACCAAGCTCGTAGGGTGGCTGTGTGGTGGAGCCATGGCAATGCGCGAGCCGCAGCGTGAAGCTTGGAAGGCATGGTTGTCGGGGTTTGCCCTGGGTGTGAGGGTGCAACACATACCTACGTACTTACCTCAGGTCTCTGTGAATCCAAAGTCAGTCAGTAGCTAGCTTTGACCTTCAAGATGAGTGAGCACGTACAAGGCCTAGATGACATAGACGTTGCACTTGAATTGTCAGGAGGAAAAGACATCTAATGGGTATCCAGACTCAGGAAATAGAGGGATTGGGAATGCTCAAGATTTAAGGAGGCCCCTCCTCTCTCCTTCGCAAGCTCCTAGATCGTGGCTTCAGACACACATTAATTGCTCACGTCAACTTGTAAATAGTATTGCCACGACATGAACGGAAACTTTCTCAGTAATCCTTGTTGTTTTGCCGATCCTGGCTTTTAGTTTACATATTCCATTTTGCTGATGTATTTTAAGAACTCAATTAAATTACAGAGGGATTGATTTGAAGTCAGCAACCTCTTTATTTTAAGGCTGCCAAATATGCTTTAACATAAGAGTGCTAAGAGGCACCAGAAAATTTAAAGCTCAATTAACAGTGAGGGGTTATATTACTGAATCGTTTCAGCCCCACTGCACAGAATGCCGTAACACTGGAAACATTTTGTATCCGAGTGGTGAAGAGCACGGGATTTAGAAGGAAAAGAGTGGTGTGAATACCAGCACCGTCTCCGGCTCCTTGGACGGCGTTAACGTCTTGGGCCATTTTCTTCTCTGTAAAATGGGCACAGTGCTGGTGTTCTCACAGGGTCGTTGGGTCGGGCAGACGAGAAGACCAGCTCTTCTGACTAGAACTGTGTTGGCTTGCAGCTGGAGGACACCAATACATTGCTGATGGAAAACTTTTGGGGAATTAGATAATTGTTAGTAAATTAATATTTTTGTGTTTATTTTTTAAGATTTAATTCTTAAACTTTCTTTCTTTTGAGAGTGAGATAGACACAGAGTGTGAGAGAGAGAGAACCCCAAGCAGAGTCTGTGCTGTCAGCACACAGCCCGGTGCGAGGCTCGACCTTACGAACTGTGAGATCATGACCTGAGCCAAAGTCGGACGCTCTACCGACCGAGCCACACCCAGGCGCCTCTGCTCACTTCTTTTTAGCCCTGAGCACTGTTCCAGTGTCTGCGTGGACCACATTTTATCCATCCACCTAGCTCAGGACATCTTCCTTGCTCCCAAGTTTTGGCAACTACGAATAAAGCTGCTAGAAACATCCACATGTGGGCTTTTGTGTGGATGGAAGTCCTCAGCTCCTTTGGGTAAACACAGAGGCGTGCGATCGCTGGAATACACACGATCTGTCACATTCTGTCAAAGGGAAGACACCACTTCTTTTCTTGACTCCTGAAACAGTTATGTGCTTGGGAATGAGAATGCACTTAGCAAAATTATTCTTCCGAAGGCAGTGGCTGTGTTTTTGCCAAAGGGATTAATCAGACCTATTTTAAGGGTACCATTTCTAGCATGGAAAACAGGCAAACAGGAGGCGGCGTATGGAAGCGGCCAGTTCTCTGCAGCCCAGCCCAGTGACCTCAGTTCTGTGGCTGAGGACCATCGAGTGGGCCACCCACACTCCCTGACATCTATGTTCACGATCACATGTGTCCGAGAGGCAAAAGTCTACCATTGCAAGCGTAGAGGAGCAGACAAACCTACTACATCACTGACCTCACAGAAGAATACATCTGCTCCTTGCCGTCTCCTTTCTTTTCCCTGCAGGTAAATGTTTTCCGCATCTTTGCAACCTGACCCTGCGTCAGCTCCTCTTCTGGGGAGGACGTATGGGATTTAATTTTCTGTATGCGCAATCCTAAAATTGGAAAGTTAATCCCACGGGACTGTTCCGATAAGCCGTGGAGTTTTCATTTGCAAATTCACGGATATGGAAATTGTCACAGATTGCTGATACCTTTTGTGCAAAAGACTAAAGGGCGAGAGGATGTCTGTGATTCTGGATAAAAGCAGCGCCTGGCGTTCTTGCAAAATAGCCATCACGCATTCTTCTGCTTGGAGAGGCACCTATATTTCATAGCTTCTTTTCTCCACTGTTCAAAGTCATCTTTGCGTTTCTCACCCTGTGGGGGAGAAGCAACGTAACCTGTTGGGTATATGCGCCGTTTTCCCACCCAGCATTAAGTTTTGCCTCTGCCGCAGTGGTGGTAGTGTGTGCTGAAATGCCAGAGACTATGGTAGTGAGGTTGCTCTTTTCCTTGCATTGCATTCTGGGGACTGCTCCCTTCCACATAGCATCTTAGCATATTTACGGACTTTAATTCAAGCTTGTTGGGAGGCCTGCGGTCAGTTTCATTGGATGTTCTGTTCTCTAACGGCACACATGTTCTTACTCAGGTTTAGAAGAGGGATCTCAACCTGAGTGGAAACACTAGTGGTGGCCGTTAGGAGCCCTTTAGCCGTGTGACAGAAGAATGTTTATTTTGAACGAGAGAGACCGAGAACAAATGGGGAGGGGCAGAGAAAGAGGGAGTCCGAATCCCACGCAGGGATCCACGCTGTCAGCACAGAGCCTGACTTGGAGCTTGAACTCACAAACCTTGAGATTGTGACCTGAGCTGAGATCAAGTGTCACAAACACTTAACAGACTGAGCCACCCAGGCGCCCCAATCGAAGACACTTTGGAGTCAATGTCGGCGGATACATTTTGTCACGCCCTCCATATACCCACCCTCACTTCTGCGTCCATCTTATTTTCCCATGGAAGTGTTCTCTTTCAGCCCTGTTTCTTAGTTATTTAAAAATTGCTTTAATCTAACTGTGTTACATGTGCTAGACAAAGGAGAACAAAGATACTTGACGGCATGATATATAAGAAGAATGAAATGCTACACGAAATACATTTAGTCAAGCTATGTCTTAAATGACTTTGGAAAGCACTTATTGGTTGTAATAAAATCGCCTTCTATAGAGAGCATTCTCCATACTTCATGGTGGTAATAAAGCACATGATCTTACGCTACCCCACCATTTCCCTTGCTAGCTTACTTTTTTTTTAACTTTTTACAATTTTATTTTTTATTTTTATTACAAAATTTTTAACGTTTTATTTATTTTTGAGAGAGAGAGAGACAGACAGAGTGAAGCAGGGGAGGGGCAGAGAGAGAGGGAGACGCAGAATCCAAAGCAGGCACCAGGCTCCGAGCTGTCAGCACAGAGCCCAACGCGGGGCTCGAACCCACTAACTGCGAGATCATGATCTGAGCCAAAGTCGGACACTTAACCGACAGAGCCACCCAGGCGCCCCTCTGGTTTACTTTTTATTTTTTATTAAAATTTTTTTCTTTTCTTTTTCTAGTTTACTTTTTAAAGCAGGTCCTTGCATTACGTGCAGGGCTGTTTTTGTCAGAGTTAAGACAAAAATAAATCATTTCCGCGGTGGCGGACGGTCCTGAGTTGCTCTGTATCCGAGCTGGATGGAACACACCCATTTTCTTCTTCCCTCTTCCACAGCTCTGTGCTCAGCTGAAGTTCTCTTCGACCACAGATTCCCACCCTGTGTGGCAAGGTAGTGTCTTTTACGCTGCTCGGGAAACAGAAGAAATGCATTCTGGAGGTTTTCAACCCAGAAAAGAAGCGCCAGGCGCTTGAAGTTTAGTGGAGTGAGGACTGAGTACCCAGACTGAAAACTAGGGAAATGCATACATTTTGTTTACCACTGGCTACGCAGACCTCTCTCTCCCCCACTCCCCCCACTGGGTAAAAGCCCTGCTCATGTACAAGCAGATATCGGAGTCTCTTCTTTCTCTCTCTTTTTTTTAATGGAGAAACTGTGCACTGAAAAGAATCCCATAAATGGCATTTGAAGACCATTTGAGTAAATTGCTTTTTCATTGTACAAAGGACCTTGTGCTGAAAGCCCCCATTTAGAGCTTATTCTCTAATGAGAAAAGATAGTCTCCCATCCTACATATTCTAGTGAAACCCTTAATAAGAGAGTCTAAGAGTAGCCGATAGAAAAAACAGGAAGTGCACAGGGCATCAAATAGAATACACGCACACAAAAAAACCTCTAATCTATAACTTGTGGGGGAAGGCAGAATTTGATCCTGAAAACAAACATACAAAAAAAAAAAAAAAAAAAAAGAAATGAGAATCCCATGAAAAAGTAACGTAATAGTCTTGTTGTAAAGAATTGGATTGGAAAATAAATATGAAGATGTTTCCTGTTAGTAAAATTTAAAGGAGAGAGCAAGTGGGAAAGGAAATTAAAGGGAGTTAATTAAAACTCAAATCCGGGAATTTATCAGACACACAGTGATTGCAGAAAGAGGTAAAGATGACTTATCAGTAATTTAACTTTCCCCTGGCGTTGAAAGACCTTACGCTTCCAGACTTCTGTGGTGTCGTGGAGACCCCGCACATGAGTGCAATGAACCTCGCTCCCCAGCACATTGTCGTGGGATTTCAGGACCGCAGCCCCCCTAAAGAAGACGCTGAGCACTAGGGGTTCTCCGAGCATTGGAGAAGCATATAGAAAGAGAGAACAACCCAAAGATAATCAAGAGTTCGAATACCACGGGACCCTTCAAAGTCTTTAGCGAAGGTTCCAAGGCAGATAAAAAGATCCACAATAGTAAGAAAGAGTGCTTGAAGATGTGTTGCTCTATCCTGACCCAAATTGTCCATGTGACGTCAGAGTAAAGAAACTTTCACTCATGCAGAGTCTCAAAAGATTTGCCTTTCTTGCACTCTTCCTCAGAAAGCTGTGTGATTCTGTCTTCCTTCGAACAGCAGAGTAAATAAAATAGACAGACTCGGTTTCCACGAAACCGTGGACTCAGTGGAAGATGGCGGAAGGAATTGGGTCCCAGATGAGTGGCCTGGAGGAGACTGGGACACAAAGGATCCTAGACAGAGAGAGTGACATGGAGGAAAAAAGATACATAACAGGATATAGGCATTTGACCTGTGGAAACAGGACTTGCGGTGGGCTATGGTTTTGTGGAAGCAGTTAGAAAAATTGAACAATAGATACAGAGGAAGCTTGAAAATGAAAACCTGAGGCTGTTAGTGTCTCCAGATAGAACAGGTTATTCGGGGAAGGAAATTTTATCGAGTATAAAGCTGGGTTCCAAGTGACTGTGAATCGCTTGGTTACAACACTGTTAACACTGGAGTGTGATAAACTCCCAATAGTGTAATGATGTGGGGAAGTGAAGAGGGGAGATGTGAATCGGGTACTGGAGTTGCCCATAGAAAAATTTAGATGATATCCGGAAGTAAAATAATTAAGAAACAGTAGCATAAACACAGTATTTAGAATTACAGTGGAGCATCTTTGGAGAAGAGGGAAGGGATCCTGAAGTATCTCCCCAGGCAGGTGTGGACATGGCCCATCAGTGGGGGTGAATCTTGGGGCAGGGACTTGCTGTTGGGCATTATCGGTGCTCTTGAAGTAATGCTTGTACTTTGGCTTTTATGACTTTGTGCGAGTGTTTGTTGAAACAATGCTTGTAAAAGAAAAAGAAGTAAAATAAGGCCCAACTGGCCTGGAACGTGTGTGAGAAAGACCCCCGTCAGAAGCACCCTTTTGCAAATTTGGCCGACCCTTCCCATCACCCGGAGAATTTAAGAGCTGACCCCCGAGATTCTGGATGACTTGGTCCCAAGTACTGGCTGCACAGTGGGATTTTTTCCAGGGTTCCCCGAGGATTCTAAATCACGGTAGAAACTGAGAAGCACGGATCAAGAGTAGAACAGGTTATTGCCTTAACTTGAAATCCCAGCCATTATTGACACAGCGCTTTCCCTGAAAAACTAAGGATCCAGGATTGAGCAAATTTCAGCACTCTGCTGGGTTTTTTCCCCTTCTATTATGTGGTGTGTTCTTCAGAGAAAGCCCGTAATCGCTTAAAAATGACCTAATGTTTTCTCCCAAAAGCTTTCTATTTCCTGATTGTTTCACTGTTTTTCTTCCTTTTTTGTGAACTGAAGTCACAGAACATTCTTGTTTTGGACGGCTTTGCCTAGCCTGCGGGAAGCCCATTGTGCACGGTCAATGGCACTGGTCTGATGTCATTGTTCACTTTCTCCTGTTTCTGTGACCGCACCTGATGTTGAATTCAATATAATTTTCTCAGCTTGCATTTCCCTGACGTGCATCCCAAGTGGCCCCCGCGGAGGAGGCCTGTGCATTCTGCTGGTCCAGCCTCTTTGAGGTCCTTTTACGCAAGGGCCAGGGACATCATTACCGGTGCCAGAAATGTGTTCAGCGGTCAAGGATGCTTGTATTGAAGCAAAATTTCCTTTCATTATAACCTCCTCTTTCTCCAGCGGCCACGGTGGGAAGGATGGGGTTTCTGCCTACGAGCGCTGGCGATTATCAACGGAACAGTCTTCTTGGCTTTTCCCGCGAGCATGGGCTACCTTTCTCCACCTGTAGGCCTGTCTGATGTCCACCAGAATCCAGTGGCTTCCGCAAGCATTTATGTTTGAGTCCCTTTTATCCTAGGAGAAGCTGCCTCATTAAAACCGTGCAGTGCTGACATTTAGGGCCGGCCCCATGCCACGTTCCTAGTCATGAGTCTGTTTCTGGAATTATTGATGGAACAAACTTTCTCATCTGTTCCCCATCTCTGCTGGAGATGCCTGTATTCTAGCCTGCTTTGGGGTCCCCGTTCTGTGATCCGGAAAGCCAGAGCATTTCCACAGAGGTCTCATCATCTGTGTCTCTGTCCCTCCTCTTCCGATTTTCCTTTTACCTTTTAGGAGTTTAGGCTCCCCAATTTTGTTCTTTTAGAATATATATATATGTACAGTTTATTGTCTAGTTGGTTTCCATGTAACACCCAGTGCTCATCCCCACAAGGGCCCTCCTCCGTGCCCGTCTCCCGCCTTCCCCTCCCGCTCACCCCCACGCACCCTCAGTTTGTTCTCAGTATTTAAGAGTCTCTCATGGTTTGCCTCCATCCTTCTCCTTAACTATTTTTTCCCTTCCCCTCCCCTATAGTCCTCTGTTAAGTTTCTTCTATTCCCCATGTGAGTCCAAACATATGGTATCTGTCGTTCTCTGCCTGGCTTATTACGCTCAGCATAACACCCTCGGGTTCCATCCATGTTGCTACAAATGGTCAGATTTCACTCTTTCTCATTGCCACGTAGTATTCCAAAGCTAATGCATTCTTAATGTTCTTTAGTGTGTTTGTGTAAGCTCTTCCTTTGTGAAGTAAAATGAAACACCAGGGGCGACTGGGTGGCTCAATCGGTTGAGCGTCCCACTTTGGCTCGGGTCATGATCTTGTGGTTCGTGGGTTCACACCCTGCACCGGGCTCGGTGCTGGCAGCTCCGAGCCTGGAGTCTGCTTCAGATTCTGTGTCTCCCTCTCTCTCTGCCCCTCCTCTGTTCACACTCTGTCTCTCTCAAAGATAAATAAACGTCAAAATGTAACACCAAAAATGTCCTTATTGGGGGTGAGGGTTGTAATTTTAATCTAGTCTAGAGGAAAGCAGCTACCGTCTCTCACACACAAACACACGTGCACACGTACATACACACATAGAAGTGAGACTTGTTTGGCGATCCATGTTGAAGCTATCTCTCTGGGGTGCCCCAAATTCAATAGATTTTCCTAACGACCTAGTTAATTCAAAGGACATACTTAGTAGAAGCAAACGGTTTCCTGTTTGTTGCTTTGAGGTCTCTTTGATGCAGTCGGCCCACGGTGCTCTAATACTTGAAGTTGCGGAGGTTCAAAATGGACCTTCCCCCGCTGGTACCTTTCCACTTGGGGGAGCGTGTCAGGTGATGCTTTCCCATCCAGGTTTTCTAGCTGAGGGTCCCGCATCCTGTCCCCGACTCTGTCTGGGGCGCCCAGCGGAAAACATGCGCTAACAGACTTGTTCAGAGATAATTAAACTTGGGGGAAATAGAATAATCATGGCGGAGGGTTTAATTGGGCTTAATTGGGTTCGGAGGAGTAGGCCACGGGAAAAGAATAGCTCTTAATAGGAGGTCTGAAAATAGCCAAGGAAAGCATTAATTGCAGAAAATCTGTGACATCTGATTACCGTGGTGGAAAAGAAAAAAGACCAACCTTTTTATAGCCTTCTGCATGGAGCAGGAAGGGACTGGGGGAAAGAAGTCTCCCCACCTGTAGAGTCAAGAAGACTAAGACGGAGTTCGAGATTCTAAAGGTCAGTGGACAGGCTCCCCACAGAGGCAAGAGATAGACTGACCCTTAGAGTTTCAGGACTTTGCCCTTTGTTGAAAACACTGTGGAGCGTGTAAAACGCCGACTCTCTGCTGCTATTGTCTCTGAGAAATGGAGCGTGAGGTTAAGAAGACCCGGATCAAGAATCACCGCCGGGTTGTGTACGCGTCTGTCAATGCTGTTTATCCCTGGAATTCTTTCTCCCTCCCCCCTGGGTACCCGGCATCCAGCTTAACATTCCTTGATTTTCACGTGGTAAGGTTGACATTTAAGTGTCAAGATTCAGAGAGAGATTGAGAGAGAGAGGCAGTGTGGTTGGTGGAATCTCTCTGGAGGTTATGTGGCCATCTTCTCCGCCCTCCCTGGCACAGATAACGAGTTCGGTTCCTGGGCAGTCCAGTGTTGCTGTGAGTCATTGGCTGTGGGCGCAGCTTTGGCCTCTAGGGCTCCGGTTCCAACAAAGTGCGTCCGGGGAGAGGTGCCCAAGAAGACGTCCTTGACCTGGGTGGCTGCGACCAGAGCCGAGCGAGACTCGCAGGTGGAGGGAAGTGTCGTCAATTTTCACGGTGGACTGACGCTCAGGGTAGGTGTTCCCCAGGGAGGAGAGGAGGGCAGAAAAGCTTGCACAGGAAGCTGGAGGAGGTGCTGTCCATGCACCCGGCCACACCCCCCTCAGCCACCGGCGCGCAGCGGGGCCCTAGCGTTTGCTGGACCCAGCAGGCCATGGACAGGGACTAAGCTGTCTCCACCATGACATAGTTTGGCAGTTAGGGATTCTTGACTGTGAATGTTTGGTGCGTGTGTGTGTGTGTGTTTGTGTGTGTGTGTGTGTGTGACACCCCTTTGTCAGCTTGGTGAACAAAACACACTTTTTCTTTTCNAAACAGGCTCCAGGCTCTGAGCTGGCAGTCAGCACAGAGCCCGACGCGGGGCTCGAACCCACGAACCGCGAGATCATGACCCGAGCGAAAGTCAGACGCTTAACCAACTAAGCCACCCGGGCGCCCCTAAGTCTTTTTAAAATAGTTTTTTAAGTGTTTGTTTATTTTGAGAGAGAGCGAGCAAGCAAGCAAGCAAGCAATGGAGGGACAGAGAGAGAGACAAAGAATCCCAAGCAGGCTCTGTGCTGTCAGCAGGGAGCCCGATGCAGGCCTCAAACTCACGAACTGTGAGCTCATGACCTGGGCTGAAGCCAAGAGTCAGACACTTAACTGACTGAGCCACCCAGGCACCCCAGCACTTTTAAGTCTTAAAGATAAATACGCTTAAAAGGAAAACCGGTTTTTAAAAAAATGTTCATTTATTTTGAGAGAGAGAGAGAGAGAGAGAGGGGCAGAGAGAGATGGAGAGAGAATCCCAAGCAGGACTAGAGGCTTGATCTCAACAACCATGAGACCATGACCTGAGCCAAAGTCCAGAGACGCTTAACCGACTGAGCCACCAAGTCACCCCGAAAGGGAAACCAGTTTTGTTGAAAGAGTTATCAAGATCTTTTTTGTAAATATGCCATAATAGCATATGTGTTTCTATATGGGGTATTATGTATTCAGATCTTGTTAAAAGTCTCATTAGTGACACAATTTCAAAGTCATGGTGGAAATAAGGAGTATTTTCAGGCACCTGCAAGAGTATTAACTTAATAGGAAAATGTCCATGATTTTTACTGCGGAAAATGTAGCAGGGGCTTCTGATATTACTGAGTGTGTGTGTGTGTGTGTGTGTGTGTGTGTGTGTGTGAAAACTTTATTTCAGTTCACATTCAGCAACAGAAAGACAAGATTTGTCTTGTCCACGTTCATAGAACCGATGAACAGCATCCATTGTAGGGCATCTAGGTCAGGGTGGGGATCACAGACCCTGGGTCAGGGCGGGGATCATGGACTCTGGGTCAGGGCGGGGACCCCTCTACCCCCCTCTCCTCCCCGCCCCTCAGCCCCTCCCCTCCTCCCCTCTTCTCTTCCCCTCCCCTCCTCCCCTCCCCATCCAGATGTGAGAAGAAGGCTATAGGGCAGTGTCTTGCCCACATTTGAGGCCTGAGGAGCCCCGGGCAAGTCCTGGAGTAGGAAGATCTCATGTGTATTGGGTCCTGGTCCTCGGGCAGACGCGTCCCTGTGTGTGGTGTGTGGCGTCAGGGTAGGCGGCTGGCGCTCAGCTCGGAACACCAGTCTTTGTGTCCTGGGAGCTCGCGTCAGGTTCCTGCTCAGGAAGGAAGGCGTGTGGAGACGGGGTCGCTTCCCAACCCCAAGCCCGACAGCCGCTAAGCCCGTCGCCCCATCGTCACCAGGGCCCGCACTGCCAGAAAAGGTGGTGCTGGGCTCATGGGTCATGTCTGGGGAAACTTTCTGAGGACTCTCTCCATCTGGGCGGCACCCAGCTCATCACTGGAGGCCGTTTCAGAGCTTCTTCCTGAAGAACCGCGGGGACACACTTCATTGTCTCCCGAGATGGTCTCCTTTCCTCCCACGTGGGACCACACACGTCTGGTCCACGCCAACCTCAGCGTGTCCGGGATCCAGCCATCTGTAGGCACACCCGCCGTCTCGAAGGGCACACTGGGCTCTTGATAAATATGAAGTCCTTCGTTTTTTACTCAGACTGATCCTTTCCTTCTGCAGGAGACTTCGTTCGACTTCCTCTCTGTCTTAAATAGCTCCTTTCCCAACTGGGATGATCTCTGCCCTCCTTTTCTGCGAGGGGAAGGCCTTTCTGTGGTGACTCGTGACTTCCTGGCACCTGGATGCCTTCCTCTGCGTGCAGACAGGCAGGCAGAGCTAGTCTCCAAACTGGATCACAGTGCTTTTATTTTTAAAGTTTAGCTTTCTTTGAAATTGGCTGAAACTGGTAAAGTGCCAGGGAGTCTACCGTGTTCTACTCCTGTGTCAAAGTCCTGTGTCAAAGAGGAAACCAAGATGGGGCGCCCGGGGGGCTCCATCGGTTGAGCATCCGACTTCAGCTCAGGTCAGTATCTCACAGTTCGTGGGTTCGAGCCCCGCATCGGGCTCTCCACTGACAGCTCGGAGCCTGGAGCCTGTTTCAGGTTCTGTGTCTCCCTCTCTCTGACCCTCCTCTGCTCTCGCTCTGTCTCTCAAAAATAAATAGACGTTAAAAAATTTAAAAAGATAAAATTCCCATGGGTAGGAGCCGTAAGAGCTAGATCATGGGCCCAAAGGGCATTTATGTCAGAAACATAACATGGTGGTGGGCATAGAGGCGCAGCGCGGTACCCAGAGGAGCTGAGCTAAGGCGAGCATCGGGGAACCTGACCTTGCTGCTTCCTCCGGCCTTCTGCATCTTTCCCTTCCCGTAATGCAATAACCTCTGCTGAGACCTTCTGTTTTCCAGCTGTAAGTATCATCACCTCTGCTCTTTGCCCTTAGATTGCTCAGAGTCTAGCAATGAACGTCAACATTTAGGAAGTAACTGTGACATAATGGGAGTGTTGCTTCTGGTCGTATCTTTCCCACTCTCCGTAAATCTTGCTAAGCTTGTATTCACATTCTTGAATTTCAAAGCTTAACTCCTTTCTGACTATCTTGCAGAACCCAGCTCTCTCTGCACCTACAACTTTCAACGCGTGTGTTAAGACACTCCCCCTCAGATTCCATCCTGCACCAGCTCACAGCCCCACGGGACGAGGAAATAGACCACACGCCTGCTTAATAACAGCAATTGAAATAACAGGCTTCGGGCATCTGGGTGGCTCATTCCACTAAGCGTCTGACTCTTGATTTCAGCTCAGGGCATGATCTCACGGTTTCATGGGTTTGAGCCCCACATGGGGCTCTGTGCTGTGACCTTGAGGAGCCCGTTAGGGACTCTCTCTCCCTCCCTCTCTCTGTCCTCCCCTGCTTGTGCTATCTGTCTCTTTCAAAATAAATAAATTTAAAAAAATAAATATGGGCTTTATGTCATCAAATGGGATGTAGACTATGTTCAGATGGCAGTCGGATCGGCATCTCTATATTTAGGAGAGCAGATTCCACGCTGAAAAAATTTCTTAGAGCCTCAGCAAGTAATTATTACTTCTAAAAAAATGTTTATTTATTTTGACACAGAGAGGCGGGGAGGGACAGAGAGAGAAGGAGACAGAGAATCCCAAGCAGGCTCCATGCCGTCAGCACAGAGCCCCATGCGGGAATCTAACCCACAGACTGTGAGATCATGACCTGAGCCAAAATCAAGAGTTGGATGCTTAACCAACTGAGCCACCCAGGCGTCCCTCAGCAAGTATTTATAATTAGCTGGAATTTCTTGGGAAATTCTAAATTTACGTGCTTGTATACATACATATGTAATCTTTATATACAGAGATGCCTCCAGGTATTTATAGATAGAATATAAATACGTGTAAATATTCACAAACACACATACGTTCTCACACACGTGCAGGGATATACCTACTAATGTACATGAGTTACATCCAGCACTCTGCCCATTTTACAGAGAAGAAAGTGGAGTCATTGATGGTTTACCCCCTTCTCTGTGGTTGCTCATGGAGTTACAGTTAAAGCCTTGGCTAAGTGGTAGGCTGTGAGAATCTGGAGGGCATGTTCCTGGCCAAGCCCCAATGGCCCCCAACTGCCTCACACGTGAACAAGGCAGTGTCCTGAGGCCTTTCCGTGTGTGTGAGTGTTGTTCTTCACCTAGCGCACGCTTAGAGCCCTGTGTTTGGAAAGGGATAATCAGCGAAACCGATTGTAGGTGATGCTGTCTCTCTCTCTCTCTGAGAAATAAATAAAACATTTTTAAAAATTTAAAAAAATAAAAGCTTGCATATGTGTGTTATGTAGTATGATACACGTGTGTAACATTTATATCGCATGCCCTATGTACTACATGCGTATGTACTATATAAACATAAACCATGTATATGTGCACTATATATGTATACAAAATTGAAGAACAAAGTCTTATGAAATAACTCCACATACTTAGAAATGAGAAGACCATACATTATTTATACAAAACAAGTAACACAAGAAATCAGTGAATATTAGACACAAGAGAATCTTCCTGAATCTTGATGGAGAAGTCAGGCGAATGAAGTTGGTGACATATTTATCCTGCTAAAATATGTTCTATGGTGTTTCAAAATGCACTTTTTCCATTTCCGTTATTTTATGAGAAAGAGAGCATGAGAGGCGGGTTGGGCACAGAGAGAGAGGGAGACACAGAATCCGAAGCAGCTCTAAGCTCTGAGCTGTCAGCACAGAGCCCGACGCGGGGCTTGAACCCACGAACCACGAGATCATGACCTGAGCCAAAGTCAGATGCTTCATCGACCGGGCCACCCGGGTGCCCCAAAGTTTATTGTTGAGAGAGAGTGAGCAGAGGAAGGTGAGAGAGGGAGACACAGAATACAAATCAGGCTCCAGGCTCTGAGCTGTCAGCACAGAGCTCCACGCAGGGCTTGATGCACACAGTGCGAGATCATGACCTTCACACACTGAGCCACCCAGGCGCCCCACGAAATGCATTTTCCAGGGGCATGGCTGTAGGGCCACTTCGCTGCTTCGTCACCTTCGCTGACCTTCCCTTGACTTTCCCCATCAATGATCTCACTAAAGTTACGTCTCCCCGCCTCACTGGGGGACCTGAGCTTCCCACTGGCTTCCATATCTCACGTACCCTCTCTTTGGGGATAATCGTGTGAGGTTTTAGAGAATCCACAGGTGAAGGCATTGTGAGAGGTGACTTTGTCCAACCCCCCATGTCATTCGGGGGGCCGAAGCCCTGGGGTGGGGGCTCAGTGATGGGCCACAGGTCACCTGGCTAATCAGTGACCAGGCGGGAGCACCATTACCTGCCCTGATGGTTGGTCGTAGTGGCTCTGCCAGGGACGGGCTATGTCAGCGGGTGGCCTGTTCCCTTGGGTCCTAACATAACTGTGGAAAACAGTTTCCATTTCCCTTCAATTTTTAAATCTGTCTGCACGGTGCAAGGGGAGGTGAAGTTACTGAGCCAAACCTACGTAGGCATGCAATTCTTGGTTAACATTTGCGTTGGAAAGAATCATGCTCAAAAATGTGCGCCATATACATACGTATCTAAATAATATGATTTACTTAAAAGTAAGTATTAAACACACATGCCCGCTGCCAGACGACCAGATAGGACACTGTTGATACCTTTGCCTTCCATGTGCATTGATTGACTCCTGGTGTCCCGGACATAACTGCTATCCCAGAATTTAGCTTTAACAATGCTCTCGCTCTTTTTATATTTCATTTTTTAAAGTTCATTTTGTTTATTTATTTTGAGAGAGAGAACAGGAGGGGGAGAGAGGGAGCAGAGAAGAGAGAGAGGGAATCCCAGGCAGGCTCCTCGCAGTCAGCACAGAGCCTGACGCGAGGCTCGATCCCACGAACCGTGAGCTCATGACCTGAGCCGACATCAAGAGTCAGACGCTTAACCCACTGACCCACCCAGGTGCCCCTCTTTTAAAGTTTTAGTACAAATAGAGCTCTACACAATGCCCTGTTTAGTTTTATATAATATTATGTAAATAAAACCACCATGTGTTTATTCTTCTGTGACTTGCTTTTTATTTTTGAGATTTCTCCATTTTGATACATATGTCTATGTTATTCACTATTGGGTAGTATTTTCTTTGCATATGCCGACATGTATGTGTCCTGTTAAGGGACATCTGGGTTCTCCCCATTGGTACCATGACTGAGTCAGCACAGGGACACTATCATGCGTGTCTCTGGACACAAATTTAAGAAGCTGTCTAGGAGCAAAAGAGACTACATACACCAGGTACTATGCATATGTGTCTCCACGTGTGTGCAGTTAATCGGCACCAAAGTCTTCCTCACCCTTGACTCCCCCACAATACGCTAAATTGTTTTCCCATGGGGTTGCACTAATTTTCACCAGCACGATATGACTTTTCTAGTTGCTTCACCTCCTGGCTCAACTCTTGGTACCATTTGACCAATGAATTTCTGAATTTCTGCTCATCCTTTCTCATCCCTTCGATCCTTTGGCAATAATGACTGAGGTCAAGCCTCCTGTCCTGTGAGACCCTTTGGCAGACTTGAGGCCTTATGGTGTTGAATCACGGGAAGGTGTGCCCGCCAAAGGTGGTTTTTAAGTGAGTCTGAATAACTTGAAAAATAATGGTACCAGCTGTTAAAATACATGGAGCAAAAGTACAGAGTTCGAGGGGATCAAAAATGAGAGTTTTCCAAACACTGCCAGATCATCTATGAGACAAGATTCAGGAGACATGGCAGTGTGACTTTGAAGATATATGACCGAGTTTGGTGACAGAGGTCCAACCATCCCCTGCAGATATCTGCAAGTTGTTTGACTTAGATTTGGAAATCATATTTGGTAATAGTTTAATTAGACACAGAAAATCAAGCATTTAATGACCTTTCCATCCACGCCGATCCTTGTGCTTTATTTACATGCGCGGAATATAAATCAGGAATGGAGCCATACTCTTTCTTTTTTTAAATCTTTTTTATGTTTATTTATTACTGAGACAGAGAGAAAGAGAGCACAAGCGGGGGGTGGGGGGCAGAGAGAGAGGGAGACACAGAATCCGAAGCAGCTCTAGGCTCTGAGCTGTCAGCACAGAGTCCGACGCGGGGCTCAGACCTGTGAACCGTGAGATCATGACCTGAGTTGAAGTCGGACGCTTAACCGACTGAGCCACCCAGGTGCCCCTTGAGCCATATTCTTAAGGACAGTTTCATGAGGATGGCACTTGTATGGGGTGGGGTCATGTCTTCAACTACAACTGTGATCTTTATGAAATGCTTCTTGACCTGTCATTAGGTTTTGCTGTGTTTATGGTAGCGTCCTGTTGTGCATAGAGTTGACTCTACCAAAACCCATACTTTATCCTGATCTGACTTCTGGGCAACATACTGTTGAGTATCTTTCTATGCAGCCAATTTCGACTGGACCATATGGAAGCCATTAACTCTTCCTCTTGCAGTTAGTCTGGGTTCTGTGGATCCTCTGGCTGGAAATTCCAGTTCCTTCCACTGTGGCTCAGGTGTGTTTGTAACCCATTGAAGAACAGAAGTTTGCGGGCGGGTGATGGGGGCCGATGCTCTGAGCCCGCAGTAGGCACAAAACCACCTTCAAGATCATACAGTTGGCATCTTCATTACTCTCCAATTCCTTTATCTACATCTAAGCTTCCTGGTTCAACACGGTGGATTTTTGTGGGATCTGATTTTCCCAACTGAAAGCGCATAGATGAATGGACGATGAATGAGCTGTAGCATTCGACAAAAGACAATAGATTGTAACCTTGCTTTCCCCAGGAAGTAAGACCAGAATATTAAATATATGCAACAGTATGCTAATTGGCTGATGGCTGGCATTGAGTGAAACTTGGTAGGAACTGACGGGTGTGGGTGTGGGTGCGGGTGTTGTAATAAACCTGTGCACAAAGGGAAGGTTGTACCTGTAGATATTTGCAAGTTGTTTGATTTAGATTTGGAAATTCTATTTGGTAATAGTTTAATTAGACACAGAAAATCAAGCATTTAATGATCTGTAGGTATCAGGTTCTCCTGGCTACCTCATGGCCAAGCTCTGTCTTCTAGGATAAAAGATGAGCAGCACCCCACTCAGGCACTATAACATGTTAGGTTCCCAGGGTGCCTGGGTGGCCCAGTCGGTTAAGCGTCCGACTTCAGCTCAGGTCACAATCTCACGGTTCATGAGTTCGAGCCCCGCATTGGGCTCTGTGCTGACAGCACGGAGGCTACTTGGGATTCTCTCTCTCCCTCTCTCTGCCCCTCCCCAACTCTCTCTCTCTTTCTCTCTCTCTCTCTCTCTCACACACACACACACACACACACACACACACAAACACTCACTCACTCTCTCAAAATGAATAAACTTAAAAACAATGTTGGGGTCCTCCCTAGAAACCAAAGGGAATTGGGGGATGTCTCCAGGTTGCAGACATTTGGAGGAATGACTGTCATAGGATTTCTTAGTAAATCCCATGGAAGGCTTATGGTACAAACTCATTAACTGGGCAAGGAGCACAATCAGCTTTTCCTGATGCTCATAACGTGGGGGTGGGGGAGGGATGTGATTTTACTCTTTGTTGGTTCAAGACACCAAAATAAGTGTGGTCAGGACTCAGCTTCACGAAATACGTATTTTAACACAAAACTGATCTCAGTTCGAGGGATGAGCACCTTGCGGAGAAATGTATTGGGCCTTTTATACTGAACCATTTATATTCTGATAGGGCTGCGTAGCATGAGCCTTGTCTTAATTACAATCTCAGACAGAATAACTGCCTGCAGAGAATCATTATAAAATACCCGATCGAGTTATAAATCACGTCAAAATGCCAACATTAGATATTCCTCTTCCTGCAACCGTTGCAGAGAAAACATGCTATAAAGTCAGTCTTAACTCTCAAATTCCAGCTATTGAATGAACATCTCATTTTTACTTTTTTCATTAAAATTCTTTATTCAGCTAATTTACTTTAAATTTTTTAACATTTATTTATTTTTGCAAGAGAGAGAGAGACAGAGTGCGAAATGGTGAGGGGCAGAGAGAGACAGATTTTGAAGCAGACTCTAGGCTCTAAGCTGTCAGCACAGAGCCTGACATTGGGCTCGAACTCACAAACTGTGAGATCATGACCTGAGCTGAAGTCGGACGCTTAGCCGACTGAGCCACCCATGCGCCCCTCAGCTCATTAACTTTATAGTATGCCCTTCTTATTTGAGGAAAATATGTATAACATAAAAAGGGTATGTATATATATATATATATGTATATGTAATGTATGATAAATTGAGTATATATATGTTATGCATATAGGACAGTATTTCACCCCTTGTGAAATACTTTCCGGTGTCTGAAGTTTACGTAGGAAGTCTTTTATTTTTTAGTCCCCAAATACGTTGGTTGGTTAAATTTATAGGGATTTTTTAATCATGATGATGATGGGTGTTCAAGAGACTTATTTAAAATTCCGTATTAGTTGTAATGCTAAAGCTTTTAAAGTTGCCAGGTATTTTAATGTCTCTCTCTCTCTCACACACACATGCACACGCACATGCACATGCACACGTGCATAGTATAGTCTTTAAATATGCCCTTGGATACCTAAGTCATTTCCACGGCCACCAGAATTCCGTGCTGGATGACCCCCACTGTGGTTCTCACTCTGGTCTGTGATTGCTCATATTGGTTGTGGGGGTGTTACTGCCACTTGGTAGGTGGAGACCAGGCAGGAGGCTCTACCCCCTACGGGCCTGGGACACCACCCGCCGCACAGCAGTGCATGTGCAGAATGTCAGCATTAGACGTGGGGAGACCGTGGGCATCAGGTCGCATGACTTTTGTGCCAGTTACCCAAATTTCACAGTATGAGGAAGTAAGTAAGACGGTCCCGACCGGACGAACATTACCTATGAAGGGCTCACACGTCCCCAAACACCTTCCTCTTGGTCCATGATCTCTCTCTGGCCCTCAGGACCCTGTGGGGAGGTAGGTTTAGGCAGAGGAGAGGCTTGGTCATTGGGCTCAAGGTGAACTATAGGGGTGATCACATCGTATACTCTTAATTCACACGCGGCTTGCACATACTCTTGGTCCTGCTCACCACACCCCACGAAGAAGGTATGACACACCATTTACCTGTGTTCCAGGCAGCTCGGCTCCCTTCTCTCAGCTCACAGAGGTGGCCGTTGAGGACCGGAGCCTGTCAGAATCACAAATTAATGGCGTCTCCTTTTATCGCCAGGAAGGCTCCGGAAGGAACAGCTAATGCTGGTTCAGAAAGCAGAAGGGCTTTCAGGAAAACAGAAGATTCCAAGCATGTCATCACCTCTTTCTTGTTCTTGTCTGCCTCTTAATTATTCAGAAATGGGATCACGGTGCGACAGAACTCAAGCGCTGTCTACGGCAGAACTCACAGATAGAAGCAGACGCATACCTTCACCGTTGGGTGTGATGCTGTTTTTCACTTTCCGTGTACAACCCAGACGTAGCCTGCATTTTCACTCAGCTCTGTGAGCTTGGCCCAGGATCTGATAGACAATGGAATTTCCCCCAGAGCTGGTATACTTCCAAGACACACCCAGCTCTGATAGGTTTAACTTTTTTACATTAAGTAATTTTGATGGGGGGGGGCGGGGGCAGAGAGACCCAGAGAGAGAGAGAGACAGAAAATCCAAGCAGGCTCCACACTCAGCGTGGAGATCAACGTGGGGCTTAGTTCTAGACCCTGAGATCATGACCTGAGCCGAGCGCAAGAGCTGGATGCTCATCGACTGAGCCACCCAGGTGTCCCACTGATAGGTTTTAATTTAAAAAAAATAAAGAAAGAGATCATTGACATGTTATCCTCAGCTGTCCAGTTGAATGAAATGGGTGCTTATAGTGTAGTTCAGAAATACTCTGAATTGCCCACAACATCTTTATAAACACATTCGTCTCTTTTTGAGGTGAAGAGCGCTCTATTTAAAGACAGGATTCCTTGCACCGGTGAATGTAATATTTTCCACCCCTAATGGATCATTTATAATACTCTCCTGCTCATGCATAACGTTCCTTAGTGCTGTAAGAGGAACGATTGATCTAGTGAGAGTCATTGGATCTATCAAGACAAGTCTGGGAGAACAGAGTCGGTGGGAGGGTAACTCAGAGGTACCATCAGCTTTTAAAACGGGCTGCAGGGTGAGAGGTTTACCCTGGACGGCTTGGATATCAACACTTTTAATTGTGAATTATCTCCTGCTGAGACCAGCTCTATAGAAGGTACTTGAGATCCAGGGTCTTGCTCAGTTCTTTCAAGAATGCGGAGATTTGGGGTGATGATGTGTGAAGCCTAAAGATAGGTACCATTGAGTGACCCAAGAAAGATTAGTGCCCAGAGCCTATACTCTTGTTCTTTCCAAGTTTATTTACTTATTTTTGGGAGCGAGAGTGTGAGTGTGGGAGGGGACAGGGACAGAGAGAATCCCAAGCAGGCTACACACCGTCAGCATGGAGCCTGACTTGGGGCTCCATTCTATGAGCTGTGAGATCATGACCTGAGCTGAGACCCGATGCTTAAGCGATTGAGCCACGCAGGTGCCCCCGAGCATGCACGCTTTCTGTTGGGTTGTGCTCCTTTTATGTTAAATATCCACATGTCATAAAGCCAGTTTGATCCGGTCACAGACTTCTTCTCTTGTACTGAAAAGTCTTTATGGGTTCCACGTCAATTATCTTAGGTAATAGTGACAGTTTCCTTGAATGCTTGACAAACATTGATTGGGGAGTGCCTGTCCACTGATTGGCCGGTCTTTGTAGCTGATGGTGAAAGTGGGAGATGTCATTCGAGCAACATGTATTACCTTGGGGGAACTCAACAAAGACCTGAATGTGCATCAAATGTTGGATGTTTTCTAAAAGTCCAGTGTCGTTCCCGGTAATGAGCACCCAGCAAGAATTGAGACAACAGATGCTCTTAAGGTCCTGTTACCTAGAGATGCTGGTCAACAGATGCATCAGCGAGTAAAAATCTCATAGAGTCATGTTGAGGGATGCATGGCGTCCTTTGGCTTCATTATCATCATCTGTTTTTTCCCCATTAGGCGGACTGCTCTGCTTTGGAGTCTTCCTAAGGGATCCGCGTCCTCAGCTCTCCGATGGTCACTGCCTCCTTGGAGCCTCAACTTGCCGGGATCCAGTGCCAGGATTAAGAGAGCGCTGCTCTCTCTCGCGATGGGCTGCCGAGAAAACCGCTGAGTTTCTTCTTAACCTTCGGCTCAGTCTATGACCCATCCGAGAGGCCCCCTCCCGATTCCTTTGCTCCCTGGAAAACCCTCTCTGTGTGCGGGCTCGCCTCTCAGCTTGGTTTGCTCGGAGTTGTACCGCACGGACGCCCACGGATGTGGAAGTGAACAATGTCGAGGCCCAAGGGACTGTTATGGCTTCCGTTGTTCTTCACCCCGGTCTGCGTCATGTTGAACTCCAATGTTCTCCTGTGGATAACCGCTCTTGCCATTAAGTTCACGCTCATTGACGGCCAAGCACAGTACCCAGTGGTCAACACAAATTATGGCAAGATCCGGGGCCTAAGAACACCGTTGCCCAATGAGATTTTGGGTCCAGTGGAACAATACTTGGGCGTCCCCTACGCCTCTCCTCCTACTGGAGAGAGGCGGTTCCAGCCCCCAGAGCCCCCATCCTCATGGACTGGAGTTCGAAATGCCACCCAATTCGCGGCTGTGTGCCCCCAGCACCTCGATGAGAGGTCTTTATTACATGATATGCTGCCCATCTGGTTCACTGCTAATTTGGATACTTTAATGACCTACGTTCAGGATCAGAACGAAGACTGCCTTTACTTGAACATCTACGTGCCCACAGAGGATGGTAAGTCCCTTCTTTAAACAGAAAACCACACCTGCTCACCCACTGGGTTTCGAATGTCCTGTGCATGACTTTTTTTTCCTATAACCCATTACCCTTTTTTCGTATTGTGAATGCAGCACTCTAATTTATGATTTGTTGCCTTTGTGTTTACCAAGCACTAGGAGATGGATAGTCCTTAGTGACTTAATTATTTTCATCTATTGCCGTTTTAGCACGGTTACAGTTTTCTCTGCAGCGGAGGACCAGAGCGAGCATGTAGGGTCATGTATTCTACCCACATCATCTGGAAAGGGATGAATCTATAGAAAACAAGAGAATTAAGAACATTATCGTGTTTAAGTTGCAAACTGAAAATTATAAGGCATGGTTCTTTTGCGTTTGTGCCTTAAGATTTTAGCATGCTTCCTTCCTTCTTTCTTTCTTTCTTCCTTCCTTCCTTCCTTCTTTCTTTTTTTCTTTCCTTCCTTCCTTCTTTCACTCCTTTCTTTTTTCCTTTCTGTCTTTCTGTCTTAAAAGGAAAGCCACTGATTGTTTTAAATATAGAAGCATGGGATATTTCATAAAGTGGTTGGATTTCATTGTTTAGAGCCATTATTGCTAACATAAATTTGCAGCTTGTTTCCCGCTAATATTCACAGCAGTCAAATAGCTAACGAGTATCCTTAGATGATTCTAGCTACATTAGGAACTAATGTGCTTGCCTGAACAAAATGTTCCTTGTCTTTTCAGTAACACAGCAGTGAAAATCTGTAAAAACCAATGATGTTTGATTTATTCATTTAATCCAACGATAGTAAAATTTGGTTATCTTCTTGTCTGTGTAGATTTCAAATTAAAAACAATGTATAAAGGCTAATCAGACTAAAGTGATACTGCAGCGTGGACACATTTTTCATTGACCGTTTGCATGTGCTATTTTTAGACAAGGGGAGAGAAAAGCCCTGAAGGTAAATCTTAACTGGAATTAAAAGATGTAATTTACAGGAACCACGGACATCATCAACAGTAGAAACTAAAGCGTGTCCTTTGCAGCTTTTAGGCGAGAGATTTCTTTTTGTTTCTGTTTGTTCCCCTTTAATCCCTGGAGAAGGATTTTCACTTAAGATTTGGCGGAAGGTCTGCAAGAAATGATCCACGATCTCCAGAATTGCGTCGGGCACCCTGTGCTCTGTCCTTGCCTGCGCTGAGAGGTAGCCTCAGGAGCACGTGGTGAAACAGCGGGCCAGGCTGGCCTGTTGCCCAGATCCCAGAGAAACCCCGGAGAAGGGGGTGCAAACAGGGTGCTCCCTCGGGTTAGGAGTCTCGAGCCTCGGGTGGGCGGTGCTTGTCGAGAAGCGTGACCACACCCCACACCGATGACACATCTCACTCCTGGAGCCCCTGACCTGGGTGCGTGGTGGTCTTTCTCGTCTTGAGTGAGGCAGGTAACAGATTAGAAGAAGCAGAGGCGGGCAAGGACGGAGAGAACGAAACAAGATACGAGATGACAGTTGCTGTCCTAATGCATTCGCCACCTGGCGTTGGTGTCTAGGAGCCCGTGACTTCATAGCCGTCCCCTGCCCGGGGGAGGTTGGGCTGAAGGAGACTTCCCCCCCCCCCACCGAGAAAAATCAATAGCCTCCCTGATTACAGCACATTCCGAGATGTGCACTCGGAACCATAAACAGTTTGGCCATTTGGTTGGCGGTCGGTACTGAATGGGAATTTGGGAATATAAAAACGTGGAACAGGGTAAGTCCACACTTAAGAATAAACCCAACGTGACTCAGTTACCTATTCAGGTTTTCCAGAGTTTTCTTTGCAAACAGTATCTCACGCAATCTTGACAAGAGAATCAGAAATCTAACAGGGGCTGGAAAGGCAGGATGTGGTTTCCTACGACATAGAAATACTGGCATTTCGCTGCTGAGCGATGGTGAACCTGCCTGTATGTTTGTCCAAACAAACAAAAAATCACAGCCCGTTGGGTCAGGAGTTTTGAGGTTTCTTTCTTCTTTTATTTTTTAGAATATTTGCGTCGATTTGAGAATCAAGGTGGAGCGTTAGAAATGTAATTGTTGGGGGGCACCTGGGTGGCTCAGTCGGTTAAGCGTCCGACTTCGGCTCGGGTCATCATCTCATGGTTTGTGAGTTCAAGTCCTGCATTGGGCTCTGTGCTGACAGCCCAGAGCCTGGAGCTGCTTCAGAGTCTGTGTCTCCCTCTCTCTCTGCTTCTCTCTTGTTCAATATCTGTCTCTCTCTCTCTCAAAAAATAAGTAAGCATTAAAAAAATAAAAAAAGAAATGTAATTGTTGGTTATTCACTTAATGAGTAAACTCCCCGTCCTTGATAACATTGTGAAATTATGGCATCGAGATGATTTCTCTAAGGACCTCCCTTTATCGACTGTCTTAATTCCTATCAATGCATTTATTTAACAGAGTAAGACAGCAATGTTGGATATTCCACTTCGATACCTCAATGTTTTTAAGTTTATTTGTTTATTTTTGAGAGAGAGAGAAAAAGGGAGAGAGAACCCCAAGCAGGTTTGCTGTCAGTTCAGAGCCCAACGGAGGGCTCGGTCTCATGAACTGTGAGATCATGACCTGAGCCGAGATCAAGAGTCAGACATTTATAGGCGGCACCTGAATGGTGCACTCAGTTAAGCGTCTGACTCTCGATCTTGGCTCAGGTCGTGATCTCGCGGTTCGTGAGCTCGAGCCCCCGCATTGGGCTCTGCTCTGATGACGCAGAGCCTGCTTGGGATTCTGTCTCTCTCTGTGCCCCTCCCCTGCTTACAGTCTGTCTCTGTCAAAATGAATACAAATAAACATAAAATAAGAGTTAGACTCTTAACCAACGGAGCCACCCAAGCGCCCTGATACTTCAGTTCTTTTAGATTTATTCTTTCTGCATCAGTCAGAGGGTGAGGGGGAATGACCATGCCCAACTTGACTTCACTCCCAAAGATCGTTCTGAACCCCTCCAACGTGCCAGGCATGGTTTAGATGTTGGGACAGCAGCGGACACAGGATTCCTAATGTGGGGAGACAGACAGTTGTGGGCAGAAAAACAACTACCCAAAGGCATCTCCGTGCGAAGCCCTGGCACCTGTAAAACTGCCCCGTTTCGCACCAGAGGGGGAATTTAGGTCGCACACGAGCATTGTATAGGCATTGGCTCACCAGTTGACCTTACAATGAGGGGAGCCTATCTCTCCCAACCTGGGTGGGCCCAGCGTTTGGTAAAAAAAAGACCCTCCATCCTGATGCAGAAAAAGGCAGAGCCAGAATGCAACAATGTAGTAGACATAGTCCTAGCTAGGAGGATGGGGCCGGGCCAGGAGTCAGGCAACTTACCAGCTTCTAGAATCTGGAAAAAGAGTGGGGGGGGGGGGGGGGCGGGGGGGGGGAGGGA
>NW_027528610.1:3427446-3444828 GCF_008692635.1 Crocuta crocuta | reverse complement strand
GGGGGGGCGGGTAGAGAGGAAGGGAGATAATGGATTCTCCCCGAGGGCCCCAGAAAGCTGCACAATCTTGCTCCTCTGACCTTCCCAACTGGGAGGTAACCCGGATTTGCTGCAGTCTGAGTATGCAACATTTGTGGCAATGTGTTCTGGTATTGTGAGAAGCCACAGTAACCTCTGGACCCTAATTGGAAACAAAGTGATAGTTGAAAACCTGTTTTGCTTTGAACCTTTGGAATCCCGGCCTTTTCTGCAACTATTTGCTTCCCTTTCTATCTTATGTACGACAGGTAAGAGGGAAAACCTTATCTTCATGCTGGTGGTTGGAATCTGATGCTCTCCTCTCAGGCATCCTAAGGTGACGGTACTGCTTCTGGATTCTGGGCACTTTGCAGAGTTGAGGCATTAACTCTGTGGGGTCGAAACCCAACGTTTTTGTCCACTGTGTTCGTGCAGGATTAGGGCAAATCCTACTAAGTGTCATATTTAAGAAATAGAGGGATTGTGCACGGGGACGTGATGAAGGGGCATTTAAACTTACCCAGGTATCTCAAACTAATTTCCAGAGTCAATGTGAATGAAGGAGCCACAGCAAAACATCCCAGTGTCCCTCTTAGGTCCCCTAAATCTCTCTCTCCATGGCAGCTGCCCCTCGAAATGGTGTCCTACTTGCACCCATGTTAGCAAAATATTTTGGGCTCCTTGCCTCTCGCCCTCAAGATCCGATCAAGATCTGGGCAGAGTGATTCTTTATGCCTTAAAAAAAAAAAAAAGCACTGGGATTTAAGGCAGTCATATATAAAGGGCTTACCCTTAGTATCCTGCACATGTAAACATTCTGTAGTCCAATGTTAGTGGAACATAATTTGTCATCCAAAAGGGAACGAGAACATATCAGCAAAATTGCATGTGCGTGTGGGGTCTAATATAAACATTAACACAGTGCGTAATAAACGTTTACTGCCTGTAACATAATTATGTACTGTAGTGGGGTGGGGGGGGGTCAGCGTAAGGAATAGGATCCAGGGAACTTCATTTCTCACAGTGTAGAGTATGGCATTAATAAAAAGGAATTTAGAGGGAATACGGATTTTTTTTTAAAGAGCAGAGAATTATTCTGCTCTGCCTTCTTCCTGAGCTTCGTCTTTTTCAGCCTCAGTTGTCAAATGCGTTTCCAGCATCCTGCGTGAGTTACAGAAATTAATCATTAAGAAAGCATTAAAATTCATTTGTTGGAAGAGTACCTTTGCACATCCAAGGACTATAGTATTCTTTTTTTTTAACGTGAGATAAAATGAGAAATTAATTTTCTTTCTCTTCTCATCAAGTTGCAGATAGTTCAATTGTATGTACGTAAGTCACACGCAGGTGACAAAATAAAGGGTAACTGAGTTATAGTTAACACAGTGAGATGTTTTAACTAATCTGTGCGCAACTCTGTGCAAAAAAAGGTTGGCATTTCCATGTGTTTCTTGGGTCTGTGATGTTGTGTAGATATAGCTTGTGAGGGAAGGTAATTATGGAAGATTATTAAACACACATCTCTCTGACAAGGATTCCTGGAAAGGAATTGAATATTTTGTGAAGACAGTTACACTAGAGTGGATTTCTGATAACATGTATTTCTCTACCAGCTTAGAGCATTTCACCAATTAGAATATAGTATAATAAAGTTTTTTAAAGTTTAGGAATTTATATGAGTTTAGAAACTACTATATGGATAGTGTGAATAAACTACTATTTGGGTAGTATGCAGAAAATACTATTTGGGTAGTATGAAGAATACTATTTGGGTAGTATGAAGAAGGTACTATTTGGGTAGTAGGAAGAAACTACTAATTGGGTGGTATGAAGAAAGTACTATTTGGGTAGTATGAAGAAAGTACCGTTTGGGTAGTATGAAGAAAGTACCGTTTGGGTAGTATGAAGAAAGTACCGTTTGGGTAGTATGAAGAAAGTACCGTTTGGGTAGTATGAAGAAAGTACCGTTTGGGTAGTATGAAGAAAGTACCGTTTGGGTAGTATGAAGAAAGTACCGTTTGGGTAGTATGAAGAAAGTACCGTTTGGGTAGTATGAAGAAAGTACCGTTTGGGTAGTATGAAGAAAGTACCGTTTGGGTAGTATGAAGAAAGTACCGTTTGGGTAGTATGAAGAAAGTACCGTTTGGGTAGTATGAAGAAAGTACCGTTTGGGTAGTATGAAGAAAGTACCGTTTGGGTAGTATGAAGAAAGTACCGTTTGGGTAGTATGAAGAAAGTACCGTTTGGGTAGTATGAAGAAAGTACCGTTTGGGTAGTATGAAGAAAGTACCGTTTGGGTAGTATGAAGAAGGTACCATTTGGGTAGTATGAAGAAAGTACCATTTGGGTAGTATGCAGAAAATACTATTTGGGTAGTATGAAGAAGGTACTATTTGGGTAGTATGAAGAAGGTACTAATTGGGTGGTATGAAGAAAGTACTATTTGGGTGGTATGAAGAAAGTACCATTTGGATAGTATGAAGAAACTACCATTTGGGTAGTATGAAGAAAGTACCATTTGGGTAGTATGAAGAAGGTACTATTTGGGTAGTAGGAAGAAACTACTAATTGGGTGGTATGAAGAAAGTACTATTTGGGTAGTATGAAGAAAATACCATTTGGATAATATGAAGAAACTACCATTTGGGTAGTATGAAGAAAGTACTATTTGGGTAGTATGAAGAAAGTACTATTTGGGTAGTATGAAGAAGGTACCATTTGGGTCGTATGAAGAAAGTACCGTTTGGGTAGTATGAAGAAAGTACCGTTTGGGTCGTATGAAGAAGGTACCGTTTGGGTCGTATGAAGAAAGTACCATTTGGGTCGTATGAAGAAGGTACCATTTGGGTAGTATGAAGAAGGTACCATTTGGGTAGTATGAAGAAAGTACCATTTGGGTAGTATGAATTATACTTGTTTGGATAATGGAGCAAAATCCTTCACTTAGGACAGAATGACCGCCTAAGTTTGTTACGTTCTATCAGAGGAACCAGAACTCTATACCACATTTGCAACGATGTTGCTCACGATTAAAACAAGCCTACGTTAGGTAGACTGTGTTAAAAACCCAGTGTATCAGTATCATCCACAATACTGCAAAAAGTCGTGTACGATGGAGACTTCATGAAGCCCGTCTGCTAGAACCTGGCCGTGTGCAACAATTCGCTCATCATTCACGTGTGTAGTGTCATCCCTGGGACACCTGACAGCAGCTCTCTCTGTTGTCAAGTAAGATGCTAGTTTGGACAGGCTCCTTTCGTTTCCATACTGCCTTGGCTGACACATTCAGCCTTTTCCACATTTAGTGACCTCAACTATATTAGTAACAATAACAGGCCTGGTAGCTCTCTTCTGCATATTGTTTAGGATTAGGGCAATTTTGGAGTAAGCCGCTGCGTCATTATGAATTGTAATTAACAGGATGATTATAGAAATAGTTATGAAATGGAAAAGGTCAGTACGGTATCCATCGAATTTCATGTGAATTTCACGTTAATCTCATTACACGATCTTTCACTGGAAGATTCCGTTCTTTGCGTTTGATGGTCGGGAGTGGGTCCCTCCCTTCCTGCTCTGTGTTCTGGTTCTCCTGAACCAGGCTGTTTTCATACCGAGTTAATTTCGTGTTCCCTCTTTTATGTGTAAGAGTCCCTCTCCTTAGAGCACTTCGATGCCAATGGCAGCAAAAGCAAACAGAAGCATAGAATTCCGCAGCTTTGGATTCGAGGACCGCCAAGGGTGTGTGGTGTGCAAAATGGTAGGCCACGCGTGAACACATCTGACCTATAGGTGACAGAGTGGGCTCACAGGCAACATGCAGGGGGAAAGTCAAAGAGGGATAAGTGTTAAATAAAGGTGACTTGTCTCCCTTTTACTGATTCAATCAGCTGTTCTATATTTGGGTTCAGAGAAACAGGTTTCCACAAAGTAGAGGCAGATAATTAAAAATGTTTTATTATTTATTTTTGAGAGAGAGAGACAGACAGACAGACAGAGCATGAGCAGGGGAGGGACAGAGAGAGAGGGAGACACAGAATCTGAAACAGGCTCCAGGCCCTGAGCCGTCAGCACAGAGCCCGACGCGGGGCTCGAACCCACGGACCGTGAGATCGTGACCTGAGCCGAAGTCGGCCGCTTAACGGACTGAGCCTCCCAGGCGCCCCACAGATTTTTGTTTTTAAATGAAAACATTTCCCTGTTAGATGTCACATATCTGATTACTTTGGAAAGTGAAGGGTTGTGTCTGCGTGCGTNGAAACTACCATTTGGGTAGTATGAAGAAAGTACTATTTGGGTAGTATGAAGAAACTACCATTTGGGTAGTATGAAGAAAGTACCGTTTGGANTGTGTGTGTGTGTGTGTGTGTGTGTAAAAGGTGTCCACTCAAGTACGATATCCACCGTTCAATGAAAATCAAATGTGTTACAATTTCTGAAAACGCCCAGTTGGACATTGGAACCCACGAACAGTGTACGGTCCCTTCCCCTCTGAGTGCTCAAGCACTCTGACCTCCCCTTTGAGCAAAAACACTCTCTTCTCTGCGGTGAATGTGGCTGTGAGCACATACTCAACTTTGCCCTTTGGGGAGGGGGTGTTCCCAGCAGAAAGGGAGGAAGCTCTTTGCTTGGAAAATGAATGAACCCCAACAAAACTCAAGTTTCAGAAAGGGTTCAGCGGGCAGAAGAATCCAAGGAGCTGTTAGGATCTCAAGAGAAAAAATAAAAGGAGGCCAATTTGTAAGTTGATGTTTTCCGTTGAGGATCCACAGGGGAAGGTTTTCCGCCAATCCTGACAAGATACACAAGTCACCTACACGTATGTTGTGCAGTGAGGAAGGGAGTTCTGAGTTCCCCCAATGTAAGCTCCTCGTTTATTGTTTCTCTAGATGGGCCAAGTCATAAAAAGTGCAGAATGGGGAGGAGGGAGAGATAAACCCTAAGAAAACGATAGGACGGTGAGTTGATAGTATAATCTCGCATGCCAAGCACTCACCTGGGTGTCTTTTGCATTGTTACATTTCTTGACGTCGGACGATATTCATAACTAGAACTCCATCCCCAGGGATTCTGATGCCCATTTTTCTTCTCCGCACACTAGGCAGGAATGTTAAATCAGAGAACGTAGGCTTCCATTCTTATCAAATTCAAATGTGCTTTTCTCACCTGAAATTTTAAAAAAGTATCATGTATTAAAAGCTTTCTACATCCCTTCCAATTCTTTAATCTATTGAAATACGGTCATCACTGTATTTTGTAATGTATGTATCCAGAGACTATGAAATAAAGTTATCATATTAATTTTGCGTGTTTAAAAATAGCTTAGATTCAAAAATAGTAGCACAGCATGGAGAGAAAACTGCGTTCTCCCTAAGAAAATTTAAATGTTTAAAATCTATCAACTTAGATTAGATCTTTCCTCTTGAGCTGAAATCAAATAATGAGATTGAATTCCACTGTAGCACATTTTAAAGGTTGCTTGCATTTCATCAAGGGATTTTGGTCTATGGAGTATCATGTCAGAGTTTCCCATCAGGGATGTTGGTATATAGAGTATTATGGTCCCAGGTTTCCCATCAGGAGATCTTGGTAGATTGAGTATCATGGTCCAAGTTTCCCATGAGTGGATGTTGGTGTATTGGGTATCATGGTCCAAGTTTCTCATCAGGGGATGTTGGTGTATTGGGTATCATGGTCCAAGTTTCCCATCAGAGGATGTTGATATATAGAGTATCCTGATCCAAGTTTCCCATCAGGGGATTTTGGTATGTTGAGTATCATGGTCCAAGTTTCCCATCAAGGGATGTTGCTGTATTCAGTATCCTGGTACAAGTGTCTCATCAAGGGATCTTGGTAGATTGAGTATCATAGTCCAAGTTTCCCATCAGGAGATGTTGGTGTATTGGGTATCATGGTCCAGGTTTCCCATCAGGGGATGTTGGTATATTGAGTATCATGGTCCAAATTTCCCTCCAGGGGATGTTGGTATATTCAGTATCATGGTCCAAGTTTCCCATCGAGGGATCTTGGTATATTGAGTATCCTGGTACAAGTTTCCCATCAAGGGATGTTGGTGTATTGGGTATCATGCTCCATGTTTCCTACCAGGGGATTTTGGTATATAGAATATCGTGGTCCAAGTTTCCCATCAAGGGATCTTGGTATATTCAGTATCATGGTCCAAGTTTCCCATCAAGGGATGTTGGTATATAGAGTATCATGGTCAGCTTTCCCATCAAAGGATCTTGGTATATTGAGTATCCTGGGCCAAGTTTCCCATCAAGGGATCTTGGTATATTGAGTATTATGGTCTTTTCCCATCAGGGGATGTTGGTGTATTGAGCATCATGGTCAGAGTGTCCCTGGAGTTTTTGATGGTAGCAAGACGGACAGCCATCACACGATTATACAGACCTCCCCTCGAGGGCTCGTTGCATCCACAGCCTTCTGCAGTGCCCTGCTCGCCTCTTCTTTACCCTCTGAAGCCCTACGCAGACTTACACCATCTGCCCGTGTTCTTAGAGTGTGAATATTTTACAAGTCTATGCCCTCAGTGGCCTGTAAAACATGTTTTAAGATTATTCTTTCATTTGTTCCTTCTGCAACTATTTCTGGGCATCCACCATGCTCTGGGCATCGCCTCTTGGCCAGCGCTCGTACAGAGCTTATACCGAGGGAGGGAGACAGGGAAGGCACAGCACCCAAGGGACCAGGAGCATGTCATATCCCCAGTGCTTCTCTGTACCAAGCCATCCTCAGACTCTAGCATTACTGCAAGCAAAGCTGAGACTCACAAAGAGAAGAGTGAAGAAAACAAAGTCCTTGCTCTTAGGAAGTGAGTGATGAGAGACAGGCAATACGTAGCGAACGTGCATGCGCCCTGTACACCATAAACCTTCCGTAGGCAGGAGAACATCGATCGCACGAATGAATGAAGGGAGGGCACCTGGCCACATAGCCTTTTTTGAACCAGTCTGTGAAAGACTTTTGCAACTTCATTAAGAGAGGTGACTTTGTTGTTAGAAAGCGTTGGTGATCTGTGTGAACTGCCGACCAACACAGCTAGAGCAGTTTGGGGTGCTTCTTCCGCTCTCTCTGTTGCTTGGAAAATCTTTTAAGACAAGGGATTATGCCCTTCCCTGTGTAGACTTCTACAAGCCTCTTATGGACTCTGTGTAGACTTTTGCAAGCAGGTTTAACTTTCTCCTGCAAGTGGCTGTAAGACTCACCCATCCTCCTTCCTACCAAAGCAGAGATTGCCCACCGATGATTTATTCTTTTTTTTTTTTTTAACTTTATTTATTTATTTTGAGAGAGAGAGCAGGCAGGTGAGGGGCAGAGAGACAGGAGAGAGAGAATCCCAAGCAGACTCCGAGTCACCAGCACAGAGCCGGATGTGGGGCTCGAACCCACCAACTGTGAGATCATGACATGAACCAGAATCAGTCGTCAGATACTCAACCGACTGAGCCTCTAGGTGTCTCTGATGATTTATTCTTTTTTTTTTTTTTAATGTTTATTCATTATTTAAGAGAAAGAGACAGAGCATGAACAGGGGAGGTGCAGAGAGAGAGAGAGAGACACAGGATCGGAAGCAGGTTCCAGGCTCCTCGATACCAACACAGAGCCCGACACAGAGTTTGAACCCATGAATCCTGAGATCATGACCTAAGCCGAAGTTGGATGCTCAACTGACTGAGCCTCCCAGGCAGGTCTGATGATTTATCCTTATCTGGAGATCTTGGTACCGGTGATTACTGCTGATGTCGACGACCACGCATACCTTTATCCTCCATCACAGCGCATGTTCTAAACAAACCCGGAGCTGGCTTTAGATTTTTCTTTGGCGAACACATGAAGCTCTTGGCTTACACATATCGTGCCTGAAAGTCACAAGTTCTCATAATTTTTTAAAGCAGTAGCATCCTATTTTACGACATGATTTAGAAAGAAATAGAAAACAGGATCCCTCTGCTTCCTGTGAGAATGTGTGGGCACATGTACCGGACAAAGCAATTTGCCGCCGAGTCTCAGATTTCCCGACGGGATGGTGACGGCATAATCTGTCCCAGTTGTAGCCAGGCCGAAGTCTGTTTGCTGCACATTTCCCCGAAATACCAAGCCCCTGAGGTGTTACAAGGGAAGGCAGCATAACATTGCGATACAACAGCTAAGAAGCTAATTGGTTTGTAGTTTTGAGGAAGCAGTGCGTTGCCTCTTTTTAAATAACAGTCGACTGTGATTTGACTTCATGGTGATGGACTCATTTACAAGAAATTCAGTCAAGGTCACAGGTTAGAATAATTGAGATGCGGGGCACCTGGATGATTCATTAGGGTAAGCGTCCGACTCTTGATTTCGGCTCAAGTCACCATCTCAGAGTTCATGGGTTCGAGCCACACGTTGGGCTCTGAGCTAACAGTGCAGACTCTGCTTGGGGTTCTCTCTCTCTCTCTCTCTCTCTCTCCTTCTTCTCTCTGCCCCTCCTCTGCTCTCACACTCTCTCTCAAAATAAATAAACATTAAAAAAAGAATAATTGAGAGGACAAAACCCATCATGTTAGAAGTCTTTGTAATGACTTATTATTACTGTTATTATCATTATCAGCAGCACCAACATCATCATTTAAATTCGATTATCTCTGAGGAGCTATTAGGAGGTCGTAGCCTGAGAGGAATTGGGGGTCTGTGAGATTTGAGATTGTTATTCTAAGACCACAGGTTATCAGTTGGAATCCTTTAAAAGACGTCTACAGATCAATAGCATGGCTCTCGGTCCTTCAAACCTCTCTCTTGTCAGTGGGGTTTTGAGTTGACCCGTGTTATGGGTTGAATTGTGTCCCCCCAAAAAAAGATAACGTGGAAGTCATAATCCCTGGTTTGTGAATGTCTGCTTCTTTCGAAGTAGGGCTGTCGTAGATGTCACCAAGGTAAGTTGAGGCCATGCTGTATTAGGAAGGACCCTAAATCCATTATGACTGGTGTCCTTACCAGAGAAGCCACATGGAGAAGAACAGACACGTCGAGAAAACGCCATGAGAAGGTGGAGGCAGGGATGTGAGTGGTGGTTTTACAAGACAGGGCACACCAGAGAGTGCTGGAAACCACCAGAAACTACAACTGAGAGAGACACATGGTTCTCCCCAAGACCCTGGAGAAGTCACCAACCCTGCTGACGCCATTGCAGACGTCTGTCCTGTGGAACACGGGGACTGTGCATTCTTTTGAAGCCACATGGATCTGGGTCTGAATCGCCGCCATTACTAACCGGGCACTTGAGGTTTATCCTTGGATCCTTCTGTCTCTCTGTGAGGCTGTGGCCATGTGGAGGGTAACAAATGGTCGCCATCAGTTCCCTGTGATCTCACCCTTGAGCGCAGAGGAGCACAGTGGCCCAGGGACGATGTCACTGAAGTGTGACAGCTCTGAAATGTGAGGACATTTGTATTTGTACAACACTGAGGCGGCACCCCATTGGGTGTCATGCTCTGGAGGGAACCTGGCTCCGGAAGTTGGGCTCGGGTGGCGAAGCAGGGGTAGCATGAGCTATATAACCCTAGGTGATAAATGTGCCCTGAAACAGGCCAAGCTCTTTAGGACAGGGTGTAACCTACTATGTCTGCTATTTCTTTTAAGCATTCCGGCTAATGGGTTGGGTTGACCGAAGGATCACCCAGTTTAGAGAGTTGATCTAGGGGAAATGAAACTGAATTTGAACAAATTTCAGACTAAGCCTTTGGCAGGGGGAAGGGCTTGGTAAGAGTTGCGTTGTCGGGCACTGAGCAAATGGCTGACCAGGGGGCATCCAGGGAATTCTGCAGAAAGCACAGGGCCTCCTACCCAGCTGCTTCCTCGGCTCACTGGGCTTCTCTGAGGGTCTGAGGTGGGCGGGTTCTCAGGATGGTGGGAAAACCCGGTCTTCAGTTCTTGTGCAGCTCTGTTACTCCACGTAGGCACCACTTGGAGTTCAAGGTACTTCATTGACTTCATTGACTTCTTAACCTTTCCTGTGTATGTGCTCCTGACATTAGCACAAATGTAACTGACAAATTTAGGCATTCAGCCAATACTTACTGAACATGTTAGAATCGTCTGGCCACTTTGCTGAATGCAGTGCCACCCACATTCCCTTCACATCACACGGGAAGATGGACAATTAACGAGAATTACCAGTTACTATAATCGGCGCTCTGATGGGACGCACTGGGGACATATGGGAACATCTGAGAGGAGAATGTTTCTGGACTCTGAGTTCACAGTACGCTGAGGCGAGCTATGAAGGACACCAGCTGACCAGATGGGTGGGTTAGGGGGATTTCAGGCAGAGGGGTCAACATGGTCAAGAATGCAGCCTGCAAGCTGAGGTCAGTATTGATTCTCTCAGCTGAGCATGGTTTAAGAGACCGAGGGAGTGAATTCGAAGTCACTGTGTGGTTGGCTGATGGCAAGAGAGTGTGCTTCCATCACGAACTGACCTACAGAAACCGTGATAGATGTGATCTTACGAAGATTGAAGAACCCAAGAAGGATGGATGTTGAACTAAAAGAGGGCCTCGCCTCCGTTTAGAGAAGTGAAACAAGAGGGGACAGTATGGCTCACAGGCAGGATCCATCACGGTGCTGCCTGTTTCTGCAAAAAAGTTTAATGGAACACAACCCTAACCATTTGTTTGCCTATTTTCTGTGGCTGCTTTCATGGTACCGTGGCAGAGTCAAATAGCTGCCAGAGAGGGCATATGGCTCACAAAGTCCAAGGTACTTACTGTTTTGCCCTTTGTAGAAAAAGTTTGCTGACCCTGATTTAAGGCGCTGCCTTCATGAAGTCATTGGGAATCTTCTAGTTAATACATAGAATGGCATAGTCCAGAGTTCCAAGGGCATAGCACGCTTGTTCTCAGACTAACCAGGAATGTTTTCATATGCACACTGCCAGCCTGCACCCAGGCTCCTAGTGACTCATCACTTCTGGCGATGGGCCCCAAGAATTCGGATTTTAATGACTGTGAAGGTGATACCAACAATTTTGTCATATAATAGTCATATAATAACATAACATGGTAGACAAAGATTTTGTCATATGATAGTCATAATAAATATACATCCATGGGTATATTAATTATAGTTATATTCACAGGACTCTTTAGATGATGGCTAATTATAGGATTAATAATATGATAGTCATAAATAGGACCTCAGAAATATGGACCTGACGCATTGTTAAACCAAATGTAAACAAATACTCCTTTCTGCCATTAGGGGAAAAAAATAATGAAACCCACTAAAGAAAGTATGGTCCATATAGTTGAGACCAGGGTAAATTTCTGGAGTGACTCCCAAGGGCAAATAGTTGCAAAGTGTATCTGTAGGCAGTTAAGAGAGGCACAATAATGGATTGTTAGCTATCGATCCTTAAAATCAAATTGTAAACAAACCACTGACAGAACAGTGGCCAAAGGACACAGCCCGCCCAGAAATGAGTCACTAGAGATGGTAATAATAGCAGTAGCCCCAGGGCAGTAGCAGTAACGGGTGATGATTCTGATGATGGTAATGACGGTGGTGGTGGTGATGATGGTGATGATGGTGGTGACAGTGGTGATGCTGATGATGCCAGTGAAGCTTCTGCTGCTGAGGGTGATGATGATGGTGATGGTGGTGATGATGGTGGTGATGATGGTGGTGATGATGGTGATGGTGTTGATGGTGATGATGACAGTGATGATGCTGATGATGCCAGTGCTGCTGCTGCTGAGGGTGATGATGATGGTTGTGGTGGGGATGATGGTGTTGCTGGTGGTGATGATGGTGGTGATGGTGATGATTATGGTGATGATAATGGTGTTGATGCTGGTGGTGGTGGTGGTGATGATGACCATGAGGAGGATGATGTGTTTTGTGATGATGGTGATGGTAAAGAAGATGATGTTAGTCGGTATTCAGCAATGAGATTTTAACGGCAGGAACTAAAGCTTTTGCCTTTTCTACCAGCGAGCGCCCCTCGTAGCTCTGCAAAGTGCCAACTCACAAGTGGGAAGCATAAAGCAGGAGCGCTTCATCCTTTACCTAAATTCCCAGTGCGTAAAAGGAAAGAGCAGAATCCAGACCTAGGTCTTTCTGAGAATTTCCCAGGTCATTTTTTCTTAAGAGTTATTAAATGCAATTTAATAAAAGCAGACACTACTTTCATGATAATATTAGCAAAGACAAAATTAAAAAATACTTAGTGCTGAAGAGCACATGTATCCATGGCTGTTTTGGGTAGCATTTTTGTCAATTGGTACATAGATTTTTAGGAAAGCAGTATAACCATATGTGTGAAATTTTTTTAAAATGTTTGTTAACTTTTGAATCAGTACTTTGATCTCAAGAAATCCATTTTAATGAAATATTTTTTAAATGGTCCTGGAGATGAATGGCCTAAGAATTTTTGTTGTGGGATTATTTTTGATAGGAAAATAAAAGATCAATAAAGATGGAGGAGATAAGTTAATGATATATTCCTGGAATGAAGTACTGTGTAGGGCACTTTCGTTTTGCAGGTTAAGGATGTGCTTAGAGCGTATGTAAAGTAGCAAAGCAGGGTTGACAGTGAGCAGAACCAGTCGGCTTTGAATTCCATCCTTCCGGACCAAGACTTTCTGAGACCAGGTTCTATATCCCGGATCTGCGTAGAGCCAATCAGAATCCTTCTCTGGCTACCGCACCAAGCACGGCCCCCTCGTCAGCTGGGGGTACCAGCCAGTCCAGACGTTGGCGTGCGATGTTTAGCGCAATGGAAGGAGGAAGGTGGGAGACGAGAGCGCACCTGCTCCTGACCCTTGACAAGGGATCGCCTTAGAACTCCCTGACCAGGAAGGAACCGAGAAGGGTGAGATCTGTGTTCAGATTCTGCTTCCTTCGGAGCAGATGGTTTGCAACACATCGTGGACCAATTGTAGACCTGCCCTCTCATTTGCACATGGCCTCCAAGACCCTTGCAGACAGTCCGTGGCTCACTCAGCAATACTGTCTTTATGTTCTAGATGATCCTATTCTCAAATAGGTCATGCCAGCACTTGACATGCCAGCACGGCATTGGAGGTGAACCTGGTGCCCTCGGTTGAACACAGAGCTGCAGGGCATTTAGGAGATGGCGCTCCTGCACGTTTTGAGGACCTATACGTTCCCATACCTGGGCCCCCATGGCTTGTCCATGTGATTTAATTATAGCAATCTGCATGTAGCATTTAATTTACAGTCCTCTGCAAAGAGGCCGGGTCATTTTTTTAAAAAAAAATTTTTAATGTTTATTTTTGAGAGAGAGAGAGCACGAGCAGGGGAGGGGCAGAGAGAGAGGGAGACACAGAACCGGGAGCAGGCTCCAGGCTCTGAGCTGTCAGCACAGAGCCTGATGCGGGGCTCAAACCGACGAACCATGAGATCATGACCTGAGCTGAAGTTGGATGCTTAACCAACTGAACCACCCAGGCGCCCCAGGCTGGGTCTTAATAGGAGAATCTCTCAACCTCAGATATGAGCAAGATCTCACTCAACTCTTTCTGGAACAGTCTTGTCACTCATCTTTACAAGAATCCTTTTTTTTTTTTATGTGTATTTATTTATTTTGAGAGAGAGAGAGAGAAAACGAGCATAGGGGGGCAGAGAGAGTCCCAAGCAGGCTTTACTCTGTCAGCTCAGAGCCAGACACGGGTCTTGAACTCACCAACCATGAGATCATGAGCTGAGCCGAAATCAAGAGTCTGTGTTTAAGCCACAGAAACACCCACGTAACCCCCAAGAATTATTAATCTAACTTCAATGCAGCGTAACTAACAGCAAGAACAGAAAATGAAATATCAGGCTGTATCTTTGGGTCTAATTTTTTTTAACAAGTCTGTATTCCTCATGGATAAATACATACTTTGTGAAAATTTTAGGGACAGCAAAGTGTTTTTGACATCTGTTGTTCAGTCACCCATGGGGACAATTCCTGCAGAAGCAGGTTGGAACCGAGTTGCCATCGATCTCCAGTGGGCTGGGAAAGACGAGAGAGTCCAACATTTCTTGACCACTTGCTAAAGTGCCAGTCAGTACAGTAGGCAATTTGCATATATTACCTCATTGATCCTGTTTGGGAATGATCTTGTTGACAGCTGGAGTCCCATGAAGGAATATTTTTAAGAAGAAAAATGACAGGCTCTGATTTGCATTTGTAGATTAATTACCCAGAGTGCCAGTTATTCGTTAACTGGCCCAGCTTGGCCCAAGCCAGCGTCTAGATGCTGTAATTTGATTTATTCTGCAGGGAGGTGATTTGCCCCTACATTATCTTGGCCTGCGGCCCGCATTTCTGACCACTAAAGGCTTATTTGCTTAGGTTACGGCATCTCATTTCTGAAAGCCATCAAAGAAGCAAGCTTGGATTAGATTATCGAATCAATTGACCAGTGGGTAAGTGTGTCAGGTGAAGATTTTGCCAAGCTAGTTCATCAAGAAATGGGACATGAAAAGAGGGTAAAGTAGTACAAAGAGAAGAAATAGAAGACCTTTGTTTCAGTTAGTTTCTATTTTTAACTTTTGGAGGAATAAATAAGTCTGTTGGTAAATACATGTAGCGCTTGGTTCAGCTTCCTAAGTTCGGCTGTAAAAATTTTTTTCTCAGTGTTTGAAGTCTAGCAAGACCATGAGGAAGTATCCGTAGGTACACTTCAAAAAAATAAATCTTTTGGGGCACCTGGGTGGCTCAGTCGGTTGAGCGTCCAACTTCGGCTCAGGTCATGATCTTGCAGTCTGTGAGTTCAAGCCCCGCGTCGGGCTCTGTGCTGACAGTTCAGAGCCTGGAGACTTCTTCAGATTCTGTGTCTCCCTCTCTCTCTGCCCGTGCCACACCCACGCTGTCTCTCTTGGTGTCAAAAATAAATATTAAGTTTTTTAAAAAATCTTTCATCCTATGTGGAAAAAATATTCTATTGACATTGCATGGAATAAAAGCACAATTTAGCAATGGCCACTGACCAGCACTTCCCTACAATCCTCTTCCTCCATGCCATCTTTATAGCTCAAAGATAGTATCAAAAGCAAATATTCTGGCCCTTTTATATACAGTTGGTGCAAAAAAGGTCCCCATATATGAGTACTTTAGAGAACGCATTACAGAAACGGAATCTTCCAGCGCGATTAACGAAATTAATCAGTGGTCATTAACGTGGTATTTGTGATACATTTTATATGTTCATGATTAGATTCAAGAACCGAACAATAAGGCCTAATTGATGGAAACAGGCTGTAATTTTATGCTTTTAATATAATGGCCCCTGGCCAAATCCGGACAAAAGAAAGAGCGTTTGATTTGTTGCTTTAAATTTGTTTCTCCCATCCTCCTCGAAAATAGAGATGATTTACAGTTTTAATATATTTTTCATGCACAATTAACATCATTGTTGCCAGGTTTACAGAGGAGCCAGGAGAACAAAGCTGCAGTGATTTATTAGGGACGCGTGGCTGAGAATTAATGCCACCAGCAGCACCGTTTCATGGGAAAAAGCGAAAACACAAAATTCTTGAAATGAAAAAGAGTGCTTGGTGTCAAAAGCGTGTTCGTTTTAGGCAGGCTATTGCCCTTATGGGGTAACATGGTTGTTTTTGTTTTTTGTTTTGTTTTGTTTTGCTTTGCTTTTTAACGACGACAACAAAATATTCACATGGGGAGTTTCTCCCCGTTTCAGGCTTCACGTGGAATTTCAATATGGTAAAATATATCATGTTGTTATATGAGGAAACGAGGGAGAATCTAGTTGAGATCGACATTTTTAGGAGGAGATGGGGCATAGGGAATGTTTGAAAGGGTATCTTCTTTCACAGTTGGCATAGCATTGGAAAACCGTATATTTGATAGCAAATACTTTTTTTTTTTTTTTTTTTTTTACATTTCAGTATTAGAAAATTGTCAGGCTTGCATGTCTGTACCTGGTTTTGCTTTTTATTTGCTGTGCGCGGTTTTTTTTTGTTTTGTTTTTTTGTTTTTTTGGTCTTTCAAAGACTCTCCCTGGGTTTTGGAAGGTTAACCCATACAGTTGCCAAGAAGTGCTCATTGTAGACTTGTATTTCTTCACTGACGAACTGCCTGTGTCTGAGACCCGGGAAGGGAGCAGAGACCCCTTTGAGCTATGGAGATGAAACTCTCATACCTGCTGTTTGCTGTCTTTTAAAAGAAAGAGACAAAGTTTGCAAAACATAAGGATAAACCAAAGACTTTGCTATAAGCAGGTCATGTATCTATGAATTGAACGTTTTGGTGGAAAGACTATAATCATGGGTACCTGTTTGTCTGTTTACCCAGTAAAGCAAGCATCAGTGAATCAAGCCTGGTGAACCTTGTTCCCAAAAGCCTTCTCTGCCTCTGTACCTTTAANAGGCTCTGAGCTGGCAGTCTGCACAGAGCCCGACGCGGGGCTCGAACCCACGAACCGCGAGATCATGACCTGAGCTCAAGTCAGCTGCTTAACTGACTGAGCCCCCCAGGCGCCCCATTGCTGACCTTTTACGCCCATCGAAAGTAGTATCGTACGGACAGACAGATGTGTTCATACCCGTGACTCTTCCAGGCTGCTCATAACCTTGACGTGAAAAGTATACATGACCATAGGCATCTGTTAGATTTATATCTTGGCATAAATATCAGACCAGTGGTTTCTTTTTCTCTTTGGAAGGAGGGATTCGGCTTTCTCTGCAGCTTTTGGACTTTGCAGAATCACTCCCTCTTCCGTCTCATAAAACCGCAATTATTAAAAAACCCCATTAGCTGCGGCTTTAGCTGTGGGAAATGCCCACTCATGCAATGCTGAAGTGTTTGCAAATGGTCATAACATTTCTGGGAGATGGCATGCCAAGAGGTAACAAAATACCTGAACGATGTGCCAGGAACACATTGCCCTTCAAGGAATTTTATCGTCAAGAAGCAATCGATTGCGCACGTGCAGGAGGTTGTGTGTATAGGGATTGCCATTATTACGTGCTCATCGCGGACGACAGTTCAAACCAAAAGAAAAAGAAAGAAAAAAGAAAGAAAAAGGAATGGCTGCAACAATTTTTAAGTCTTGAAGTTGTTGCGTAATAAGAGGTACAAGCAGGCACTACTAGCTATTAACATTGCATTATAGGATAATATTTACTGATATAGGGAAATAGCGTGTTGTGTATATAAAAGCATCTTCATTATATTATTCTCCAGTAGTCTCGTAGTGCCTTTTTAAATTTTTTTTTGTAAGCTCCCTTGTATAATTACTCCTGAGCTTCTCGATTTTCTGTCGTGTAATGACAAGAACAGACGATGATGACAGGTTGGCACATTATGTGCTGAGAATATTTACAGTGAACAGAAGACGCTGC
>NW_027528610.1:3377399-3427300 GCF_008692635.1 Crocuta crocuta | reverse complement strand
AACAGAAGGGGCTGCGGGGGGTGGGGGTGGGGGTGGGGCCTGGAGGAGTCTGCCAGGCAGCTCCATACTCTGGAGGCAACACCAACCCTTAGGAACCCCTGTCCTGGGTCCTAGTTCTCTTCGAAGCCACCTAAGACCATGAACGTGATGTGGTTGAAGCAGTCGGCCATTGTTTGTGTGCAGATTGCCCACCTCTTCTCTCACCTGTGTCCTTCCCGTCCATTCGCATCATTTTGGACACTCTTCGTTGACACAAAAATCCGTAGTTTTGATCTAGCCAGGACCCCTCCACATCGTCTTCTCCGTTGTGTCTTTTTCTAAGCAGGACACGTGAAGTAGGCCACAGTTAAGGATTCCTGACCTCTACCCCGAGTTGACAAAAGTTTTCTCCTCCCTGTTTTCCTATGAGCGGTAGACTTCATACATGTGTTTTAAATCTGCACGGACTCATTTTTATATATGGTGTGAGATAGGGATCCAGAGTTATTTTCTGCAGGTAGAGAAACAGTGTGTTCAACATGTAGTATCAATGATGAATCGTTTCCCAGGGGTTTGTAATGTCAACCACAGTCCTGACAGGGATGGACGACACACACAAAGTATTATATTAGTAGAGGAGCAAGTTATAGGGAAACTGATACAGGGTAGTGCAATGACCTTGGACTGGTATATTAGGGAGCCCTTACAGAACCCATGCATGCCCATTTGGGTTGTTTGGGTCACACCTGCTAAGGGGACACAGGCTCTTCTCTCGTTTGGCCTCCAGATTGTCTGCTAAGATCTTCCTTGATTTCACCCAGGGGACTCCGGAGGGAAGACTGGCTCCCTGTGGGTTCAGGGCACACGGCACTGCGGTCTGAGAGAGTAAATCTCAAAGCAGTCTGCCGAACCGTAACCGACTTCAAACTTCTACCGTCCACCACATATGCCTGGGGCCGTCTGTGTTTCATATTTTGTCTCGTTGACTCACCCAGCTATTCCTGAAGTAGGGTCAGCGGGACTCACGTAGGGCAAAACGCCCCTATGCTCTTCTCCTTCAACACTGTCTTTGTGTTTGTTTCATGTACAATCTGTTCTTTCATGTGTAGCGTAGAATCAGCGTGTCAAATCCTGCAAAATTCTGCCAGGTTTGTTGGGAGTTGTACTGACCTCAAAGATGAGTTTAGGAAGACGAGATATCATTCCAAATTCATGTTGTCTTATCCATAAACTGGCACAGCTTACCACTTATTTTTTTGTTAAAATTTTTTTTTTAAATATTTATTTTAAAAGTTTTAATGTTTATACCACTTATGGAGACCTAATTTTAGCTTTGTTAAACTAATGTGTTCATTCCTTTGCCTCTTCCTCCTCTTCCTCCTTCCTCTTCCTTGTAAATAGTATCTTATTTTGTATGTCCTATCCTACTGATAGTGCAAGAGAATGTCTTGATTATATATTCCGCGATCTTTTTCGATTGTTACTCCTACTAGCTTATCTATCAAATCCCATGGATCCTGTAAAAATGATCATACTCTCTACAAATAATGACCATTTATTTTTGTTTTTTGGTCATTTTTTTAAAAAATTATTTTTTAAATGTTTTTATATATTTCTGAGAGAGAGAGAGAAAGAGGGACAGCATGAGCAGGGGAGGGTCAGAGAGAGAGGCAGACACAGATTCCGAAACAGGCTCCAGGCTCTGAGCTGGCTGTCAGCACAAAGCCTGACGCGGGGCCTGAACCCACAAACCATGAGATCATGACCTGAGCCGAAGTCGGGCGCCCAACGGACTGAGCCACCCAAGTGCCCCTGTTGTCAATTTTTATTATTAATGTTTTTATTTATTTTTTAAGAAAGTGAGACAGACAGACAGACCATGAGCAGGGGAGGGGCAAAGAGAGAGGGAGACACAGAATCCCAAGCTGGCTCCAGGCTCTGAGCTGTCAGCACAGAGCCCAACGTAGGGCTCGAACTCTTTAACCATGAGATCATGACCTAAGCCAAAGTCGGTCACTCAACCTTTTCATTTTATATTTTGTGAACAAAATATGTTCTTCAGTAAGAACCAGATTAATAGAAGTTGCTTGAAATAATCTTGGCTGTTGAATTTTTATGTGGGACTTTTCTTAATTACTATTTTGTATTAATAGTCTTTAGTTAATTTACTTAAATCTATTTGTGTCCCATTTTCTTTACTTTTTTTCTGAAATATTTATTTAAATTTATTTTTTTAACATCAGTGCTTATATCATTAACATATTTGTATTTTAGTATTTTTATTTTACCTGGAATTATTCAAAGTGATTTTCTTCATTTTTAAAGATTATCAATTTTCGTTATTTTTCAGTTTTGCTAGGTTAGTGTTGCCCGAAGTTTGCTTATATTAATAAGCTCTCACTGAACTAACTTTCATTTTGTTAATTAGCTTGACTATTGTTTCATTCCCTGTTTCACAGATTTTTACTCTTTATCATATATTGTTTTCTGATTTGAGTTGGATTTATTCTGTTTCCATCATTCTGGCTTTTTGATTTGCCTCCATGGCTCATTTATTTGCAATCTTTCTTATTATCTTGTAATTGTATTTGAAGTTTTAATTATCCCCTGTGAGCACTGCTTTAGACCTGTCAGACAAATGTTCGCATGTGACACCTAAATTATCATTGAATTCCACATGTTTTATATTTTTACTTTAGCTTAAAGGTACACACACACACACACACACATTGAGCATTGTAACACTTTTATAGGATGTTTTTGTCAGTTTTTACTTTATCTGGTTAGATTCAAAGAATATATTGCTGTATGTTGCTGCTTCCGTAAGATACCGTATATGAATGCTAACTTTTGGAAACATTCCACGCTACACACGGAAGTGTACACATGTTGGCAAATATTTCTATGTGTACCTATCAGAGGACACAGCGCTACCCCAATATTCCGTATCGTACGTTATTTTTTGTGTTTGGTCTCCTAACTATCGATTTGAAGAAGGTGTCATTTTAATCTCTCACCATAGTTTTGTCTTCACCTCCTTTAGTGTAAACATGCCATACAGATTGACACAAATATGTGATCATTATTTGCTTTTTACACATTTGCATGTTTTCTTAGGTGCTTTCTTAAACGTGTTGCTTATATTTTCTCCTGTTCCTCTGCTTAATGGCCAGTTGCGACACTTAACGATATTTTTGTCCGATGTTCAGTTTTCCATCCCGGATACTTTTCAATCATATTTACCGTACATTTTATGTTTTCAGTTTCTTCATATTCAAGTTTATGAGGCCTCCCTCTTGGGTTAAATACATCTATTTAAAAAATCCATTTTAAGTATATTTGTATATGGACAAAGCTCTCGATAGTCCTGTTCGATTAGTTTCTCCCACTTAAAAGTTCCCAGCTGCCATCGTTATAGAGATTATAACTTTCGTCACTTTATTTTTCTGTCTTCTGGTTACCATGCTTGCTTGACCTTTATTTGTCTTCTTTGGTTTTCCTAATGTCTGTCGCACAACTCGCAAGTTTTTATGGGTGATATCATTGGTACACTGGTCTTTTTTGTCTTGTTTTTCCCTCTTACATGTACGTAGGATTCATCAGGCATGCCTTTACTTGTTTGAAAGTGAAATCCCGCCATTATATTTCCGTGTTAAGACCTGTATCCATTCTTATTATTGCCTATCGCCCTTTTCAGTATCCACCGTTCTCTTCCAAAGAAAATCTGGATAAAACCCTTTCCTCTGGGAGATGGGAATAGGAAATTCCCACTGTGCCAGGTACTAAGGTGACTTTGGCCCTGGATTGTTTTTGGATGTCTTTTTATTTCTTTTTTAAAGTTTTGATTTAGATTCCGGTTACTTAACATATAGGGTAGCGTTAGGTTCAGGCGTATAATGTAGTGATGATTTGTTTTTAGGTTATTATCTTCTGAGTGTATGAATGTGTTCGGCTCACCTGCACTCTATTGCTTTGCCCTGGATTCATTTCTCTCTTTGTGGAAAGAAATCATTTCTCAAAGAGGGTTTCATCTGGCATGTTTTGTGAGATTTTTTCAGCACTGAGCTTATCTTCGGTTTTCCTTTTCATTTAGAAGACACTTTTTACAGGATATAAAAGTCTAGGTTTCTTCCTTTCCCTTCGCCTTGTTGGGACGTAATATCTCATCTCTATTCTGTGTTTTTGCTATCCCATGTTGGTGTGCAAAAGCCCATATGAGCCATGTTGTCCTTGCTTTGAATGTTACCTGCTTTTTTCTCACCGGAGATTTAAAAAGATTCTGTGTGCATTTAATGTTCTTAAAAATCATGATAAACAGGTCCAGAAGTTATTTTTTTTCCCTTTTTTGGGGATGGGAAATGAGCTTTATTGAGAATACTGACTTGTCACAAAAAATACAAAACTGCATTAATAGTCTGAATTTATATAAAGCTGAAATTAATAAGATATTCTTTTCTTCAAGTTTTTATTTAAATTCTAGTTAGTTAACATATATAGTAAAATTGACTTCAGGTGTTGAATTAAATTTTTTTTTAATCTTTGTTTTTGAGAGAGAGAGAGAGAGGAGACAGAGCGTGAGCGGGGGAGGGGCGGAGAGAGAGGGAGACACAGAATCCGAAGCGGCTCCAGGCTCTGAGCTGTCAGCACAGAGCCCGACACGGGGCTCAAACTCACCAACTGCGAGATCATGACCTGAGCTGAATTCAAGAGCCGGACGCTTAACTGACCGAGCCACCCAGGCGCCCCATGAGGTGTTGAATTTAGTGATTAAAAATGGGCTAGTTGTTTAATTTGTGAGTTGTTTCTTGTAAACCTTACATATGCTTTACTTCTTGGAAATTCTCAGCCATTATTTCTTTGTTACTCTCTCTTTAGATGAGTGTCTTTTTGGACGAAGGGTGGCCTTTATCTTTACGTCTTCCTCATGTCGGCATTTAGGGGATTTTTCTCCCCATTTCTCTCTCCTTCTTGAGAAAATGACAGTCTTTACCTGCACACGTGCATCCGTCCTTGACTGAAGTCTTCCTTCTCAGCTCAGTCTTTGAGCTCTTACATCCTACCAGTTAGTTCCCACCCCCGCACCCTGGATCTGTCCTGATCCCGTTCATAATTGTTCCTGTTTCCTATTCGCATCCCCGGTGTTAGTGCCTTCACTTTCCAGCTGGCCCTTCAATATTACATGTTTATCATCATTCCTTGGGGCCATCAGATACCATGGCAGGGAATTCACGTTCAAGGGCTAAGTAAGCCAAAGCGCTGCTGTCCATCTAATGTGTCTGGGTGGCTTGGAGGAAGAATGGGCACATTCAGAGGCGCCTCTGGAATTCCAGTCTGGGTTCCCGAACCAGGAACGCCATACCCTTTCCTGCCTTCCCATCCCTCCCGTCTCAGACAGACTCTTACCTGAGACTCCACAACGTCCAGTTGTAAATAGTCAGCCTCCTGCATGTAGGGCATGGGGAGGGGACGCAAATGGGCTTTGCCCACCTGGCATGTTTCTTTGCCACAAAATCCCCACTCTCGTGGGAAACCCGGCCTCTACCGAGTTACCAGAAAGCTCAGGACCTTTGGGTTTCCCGAGTCTGCACCCTGAACCTCCAGATTCCATATCACAGCGGTAGGGAAAGGAGCGACCCAGCCACGCGGTGAGGAATGTTCTGGATCATCAAGAACCTAGGACCCGATCCTTTCCTGAAGGAACACAGCTCAGCTCCCCAGGCCTCTCTCCGTTCTCACAGTCATTCCAAAAAATACTTGGATCAAAGAAACAGAGGAAGAAATCTCGGTGGCTTGTTTGGAAAACGGAGTGGAGAATGCTGTGAGTATGGTGCTTTTCGAATATCACGACTTCTGTAAATAAAAGGAAGGCATTTCCAGATGTCAAAAAAAAAAAAAGAAAGGAATTACTTCTGGCTCCAAGAATGTTCTCTCACAACATCTTGCCGTATCTCCGTCTGTTACTGTTCACTTGTGGGCCAACAGACCCTCAGCAGTCTGCAGCGCTTCAAGTGCCAAGGATTTTCACTGCATTAGAACCCAACACGTCCGTCTTCTGTCGGAGTGCATGTCCCTCGTTGGGTTCTCATTGGTTCCCATGTAGCCTCCACTGAATGCCCTAAGGACAACCTCAAAGACCCGAACCGAACTTGGGAACCTTTTCGTATCGAGACAAAACAGTGCCACCCATGTCACTTGTGTTGCAATCACAACAACAGCAAAATTTGTTTTGAATATTGTATGTTCCAAGTCAGGCCTTGGTAGATAGTAAGATTTCTCCCGCCTGAAACCCTGAGGCTACTAGGCTTTTTAGGTCCATTAGATTTTTTTAGAGGCCTTAGCCCTCAAGCAGGTATTTCCCAGTATTGGAAAGATTTCTGGATGGGGCTCTCTGTGAATCATTAAAAAATACACCCGTCCGGAGGAGGTTAAGGTACGGAACAGATGAGCATAAGGGAAGGGAAGCAAAACTACTATAAAAACATAAAAGACTGTTAAATATGGAGAACAGACACAGGGTTAGTGGAGGGGGTGTGGGAAGGGGATGGGCTAGATGGTGAGGGGCATTAAGGAATCTACTCCTGAAATCATTGTTGCACCATATGCCAACTAACTTGGATATAAATTCAAAACTAAGTTAATTAATAAAACAACAGCCATCCTTCCTGAAACAGAAGTAACAAAGGATGTAGGACGTTGAACTGGTGACGAACCTTGTTACTGCAGACAGTGTTTACGGTAGCAGCTGCCTTGGGGCCAGCCATGTTCTCTGTACTTTTTTGGGATTGTGTTCAATACCCACAAACAACACGGCGTATTTCATGCTCACTGTTGCTGTGGGTACATTTTCTTCCTTCCCCTTTGCCGCCCAGCGTTCGTAAAAGCGCCGACCTCACTGTTCTCTTCATCACGTGATCTGCGCTGCAGAATCTGATTAATAACCTCACGTGAGTCCTGCTCGGAATAGAACAAAGAACCCAGTATAGGTTCTCTGCGCCGGTGGCTTGAGGTTCTGGCATTCGACAGGTGACCCAGCTCCTCAAAATCGCAGCCATATCTGGCGGGGAAAGAGGGCCTCATCATAGCCTGTCTATCTCACAGGGGCTGTTGTAAGGATTCTTGAGATAATACATGTAAATTCCAAGCACAGCGCCCACTCCTGGGAGGTCCTTAATTAACGCGAGCGGTTACCAATATTATTAATCATGGTGAGGCTGAACTCATCCACTCTCAGTGAGTCCGTCCACTCACTGCCTTTCCTTCCGTTTCCGTTTCCTTTGGATCTGCCAACACCGGCCGCACGCCATCTAGGTGAGAGCCTGAGGTGATGACCCGGTGTCTCTATTCGGAATACACTCATCATTTTGGAGACGGGCTCAGACATGCTTATCCCTGTTGTACATCTCGATTCGTGCCTCTGTTCTGTGTACCAAAGACAGTGTGGCTCTTTTCCGAATCACTGATAAGATGTGCTATGTATCTTTCCTCCCTGGCGGTTAATAATTCCTCGCCTCTCCATTTGGAGCTATTTTGGGAGTGTGAATATCATCCTAATGAATATGATGGCACTGCCAAAGGTAAGATACACGCACTGGCACCCTAATAGTGTAGCACAGAAGTCACATCTTCATGATTTAGCAGGCTCTGAAGAGCGTTGTACCCAATTAAGATTCCTGTCTGTATCTAGAAGCTGGAAGTTTTTTGCAAGAAAATTTGCATATACCACACCGCTTACAAATATGTAAGATTAGGGGGCGCCTGCGTGGCTCAGTCGGTTAAGCATTTGACTCTTGATCTCGGCTCAGGTCATGATCTCCTGGTTCATGAGATCGAGTCCCGTGTCGGGCTCTGTGCTGACATTGTGGAGTCTGCTTGGGATTCTGTGTCTCCCTCTCTCTCTGCCTCTCCCTGCTCTCTCTCTCTCAAAATAAATGCACATTTTAGGGAAAAAAATATATAAGATTGGACAACACTGCCAGTGGTTGACTAGGGATGAGGAGTGGCTGTTCCTTTTAGATGTGACGTTCACTTGGCTACATAGCCACACTCCCTACCAGTCCCTGAAGTGGTTCCAACCCTCAGGTTGAATGTGTGGTTGCCTGCTTTTTTCTCATGTATTCTTACCCGACTCTTACCTTTTTTTTTCTGAGTGCATGCTTTGGGTCATGTGATTGTCCTCACAGTTTTTAAATATCAATAATCCAACATCAAGTATTGACTCAAAAATTCTCATGTCTACCGCATCATCAGACAGCACTTAGCATGTCTTTGGATGTTTTCATCAACATACAAAGTAGATGTATAACTATCCAAGTAGATACCAAATATGATAAAGATTCTGGTCTTCCTAAAATCTTATACCTGTGACCTGTTTTATTTTAATTAAAAAAATTTTTAATGTTTATTTTTGAGAAAGAGAGAGACAGAGTGCAAACAGGGGAGGGGAAGAGAGTGACAGAGAGAGAGGGAGACACAAAATCTGAAGCAGGATCCAGGCTGTAAGCTCTCAGCACAGAGCCTGACGTGGGGCTCGCGCTCACAAACTGTGAGATCATGGCATGAGCTGAAGTCAGACACTCAACTGACTGATCCACCCAGGTGCCCCAATACTCGTTTATTAATTTTTTAGAAAGAGAGAATGAGACAGAGAGACAGAGCGTGAGCAGGGGAGGGGCAGAGAGAGAGGGAGACACAGAATCTGATCGAGTGACAGGAATATTTATTAAATGCCCCCGAGTAGAAAATGCTTGACAGATGGCTTGTCCACCACATTCACTGTGGATAATGATATGCAGTACCTTTAACAAAATTGTAGGGGGCCGCCTGGGGGGCTAAGTCAGTTGAACATCTGACTTTGACTCAGGTCATGATCTCATGGTTCATGGGTTTGAGCCCCATGTTGGGTTCCGTGCTGACAGCTCAGAGCCTGGAGACTGCTTCGGATTCTGTGTCTCCCTCTCTCTCTGCCCCTCCCCAGCTAGCTCTCTGTCTCTCAAAATAAAGCAAAGACATTTAAAAAAAATTTTTTTTTAATTGTAGGGATTGGGTTTCCTGAGTGGCTCCCTTAACGTGTCTATCTGACTCTTTCCTTTTTAATTTCTTTCAATTTTTATTTATTTTTGAGAGAGAGAGAGCAACAGAAGGAAGGGCAGAGAGAGAGAGAGAGAGAGAGAGAGAGAGAGAATCTGAAGCAGGCTCCAGGCTCTGAGCTGTCAGCACAAAGCCCAATGCGGGGCTCGAACCTATGAACCATGAGATCATGACCTGAGCCGAAGTTGGACGCTTATCCAACTGAGGCACCCAAGTGCCCCGAGTGTCCAACTCTTGATCTTGGCTCAACTCATGATCTCACGGTTTGTGGGTTCGAGCCCTGCATCAGGCTCTGTGCTGATGGTGCATAGCCTGCTTGAGGCTCTCTCTGCCACTCCCGCACTCACAGGCACTCTCTTTTGCTCTCAAAAAATAAACATTAAAAAATCATAGGGATTATAGCAACGATGTTATAATTTGATGGTTGGTGTATGTGACTGTGATTACTATAATAATAAAGGAGAAAGTAGATGATTAAGAGACAAACTTGAATAGTTCAAGTTGTGAAATGTTGGAAGTGTGTGTGTGTGTGTGTGTGTGTGTGTGTGTGTGTTTGTGTATGTCAGTAATGGGGCGAGCCAGCTGGAGAAAGGGCTGGCTCTGAGCTGCACAGGGAGCCCAGGCCGGGAGCCCATGGATGGAGGAGCAGGTGGGAGACACCAGGAGCGCGGCAGCTGCGAGGCAGGCCTGGAGGGCAGGGCACTGACCCACGTGGCTGGGCTGCGACAGGGAAGGTGGGATGAGAGGTGGTGGCCTTGAAAGGTGGGNGTGTGTGTGTGTGTGTGTGTGTGTGTGTGTGTGTGTGTGTGTTTCTCAGTCTGATGGAAAGAGACTTTCACAGAGACTAGTCCTTGTTAAGAGCTGCCCTTTAAAGTAGAGCTTTACCTGCATTTTACCACCAACTGGCTGTTATCCGGCAAAAGTGTGGTGTGGTTTAAAGGGAACCACACCTCATAATGGGAATATTTTCAAAGAGTTATGGCTTTGGTCTCCAGAGCGGGCATTGGAATTTGTCTCAGCAAAAATATATTCAATATATAATACAAGCGAGTGGTCTCCTTCTTGGGTTATTCCTTCTTACCTGCTTCTTTCCAGAAATAAAAACAAACATTAAAGTCTCTGCGGATTTACATCTATGAGTGTGTAATACAGTAGACGGAAACTAGAGACGATGAAAATATAGAAAAACTTAAAGATTCGTTGGTTTAACAGAAGCAGGTTTAATTCTGTAGAAATCTGTGATAACGCAGTATGGATGGATTCAAGTCCACCTGTTAATTGTATCATGTATTTTTGGGGAGCAAGCATAACCTGCATCCCCACTCCAAAATTAACCTTCACTATCCAGTCTGAGACTAGACTTTCCTAAGGACCCTGACCATGCTCTGTACGATAGAGCTGGGCCGTTTTTAGGATTTCACCACTGGGGTTTATTACTAAGTTAAGTTTCACCTTCTTACAGCTTCCCCTCCCGTTTTTAGAGGTTCTTTTTCTGGTAAGTTTAAAAACTTGAACTACCAATTAATTTTTTATAAACGCTTTTTTACGGTTACCTAGCTGGCTCAGTCTGTGGACCATGCAACTCTTGATTTCTGCCTTTTTTTTTTTTTTTAATCTTAAGTTTATTTTTGAGAGAAAGAGCACATGCGAGTGGGGGAGAAGCAGAAAGAGAGAAGGGGACAGAGGGTGTGAACCAGGCTCCAGGCTCTGAGATGACAGCATAGAGCCCAACGTAGGGCTCGGACTCACGAACTGTAGTGACATCATGACCTGAGCTAAGGTCCGAGGCTCAACCGACTGAGCCACGTGCTGCCTCCTTGATTTCCATGTTGTCAAGTTGAAGCCCCACATTGGGTGTAGAGATTACTTCAAAATAAAATTTTAATATGTATATAAATATATATATACATATATAAAATGTTTTTTCACTGCTTTCCCTTTTTTAGATTTTTCTGTTTTCTAAATTATTTGAGTTTAAAATTTGAAGATGGATATATTTATATAAATTTTAACTCTATTTCTTTTAAGTTCATATACATGAAATATGTGAGTTGCTCTCCTGAGAAAATTATATGTAAAGTAATGCCCCTGGGAAAATATTATCTACAGTAGGATTTTAATTTTTTTCACTTTATTTATTTTAGAGAGAGAGAGAGCAGGGGTGAAGGGTAGAGGGAGAGAGACAGAGAGAATATTAAACAAGCTCTGTGCTCAGTGTGAAGACTGACACAGGCGGGGCTCGATCCCATGACCCTGGGAGCATGAGCTGAGCTGAGGCCAAGCAGGAGATGCTCTAGTGACTGAGCCACCCAGATGCCCCAACAGTAGGATTGTAGGTAAATTTTACAATTTAGGTTTATGAACGATTTGAGAAGATAATGCAGTTTCCATATACCCCCCCAGATCCCCCTGTTATTAAGATCTTATATGACTATTACACATTTGACCCAATTAGTAAACCAGGATATATGCATCACTGTTGAGTACAGACCACACGTTACCAGATTTTTTTCTGTTTTTATTGATTGTATTGTTCTAGGATCGCACATCACACTTGGTCTCTGTATCTCTCTTTTTTTAATGTTTATTCGTTTTCTGAGAGAGAGAGAGACAGAGCATGAGTGGAGGGCAGAGAGAGAGGGAGAGGGAGAGAGAGGGAGACACAGAATCTGAAGCAGCTGCAGGCTCTGAGCTGTCAGCACAGAGCCTGACGTGGGGCTCGAACCCATGAACCACGAGATCGTGACCTGAGCTGAAATCGGATGCTCATCCGACTGAGCCACCTAGCCACCTGGGTGCCCTTCTCCTTAGGCTTCCCTTGACTGTGACAATTTCTTGCTCTTTCCTTGTTTCTTGTGACCGTGGCAGTTATTGACGAGGACTGGTCTTTCCATTTGAATTTACGTGATGTTTTTCTCACGATCAGATTGGGGTTATGGCTCATGTGGAGGAAGTCCACAGAGGCAGACGGCCCTTCCGATGACACCGTACCAAGCGTTCATGCTGTCACCAGCGTGACTTCTCAGATGACCTTGGTCCTGATGGCCTAGGGATCGTCACCCTTCATTACATTGTCCATCGCAAAGTGTCTCTCCCCTTTCCGATCTCTGGTCTTTGGAAGGAAGTCACTAAGTGCAGCTCATACTTATGAAATGGGGATTTACCTTCTCCATCCTGGAGGGCGGAGGATCTATTTAAACTCTTTGAAGATATTTCTCATGAGAGATTTCTTTTTCTTTTTCTCCCCATTTATTTATGCAAATCATACTTGTATCAGGATAGATTGGATATTCATTTTATTTATTGGATTTTGATCCAGTTCTGTGTTATTTACTGCAACAGGTTTTGGGAAATAATCTGGACCTGAGATTTCTTTTTTCATTTCTGAGCCTGAAGCATGCTGTTATTGTATCTAGGGCATGGGCTAAATGCTGTATGGCCCATTTTAGGACATAAGTATTTTCTAATTAATCTTGATTTGCAAGAAAATGGGTTATGTATTCATTTACTAATGACCCCTGGTTGCTTAGTTAAAGTAACTCTCCTAGAAACTAAGGGCTCTCTTGTTCCTCTGAATTTTTAATTTTTTTTTAAGCTTACGTATTTATTTTGAGGAAGAGAGAGAGAGACAGAGCACACATGTGCGGGATGGGCAGAGACCGGGGAGAGAGAGAATCTCAAGCAGGCTCTGAGCTGTCAGCAGCGAGATCGACATGGGACTTGAACTCACGAAGCACAAGATCATGACCTGAGCCGAAGTCAAGAATCAGATGTTTACCTACTGAGCCACCCACACGCCCCACTCTGAATTTTTTAAACAAATATTTACAATATTCTTTCCCTTAACAACTATGCTGAGATATCTAAAAATCCCAGGGTACGATGTCTCACGTAAGATGAATTTAGCGTCTGAAGGTGTACATGTAGGTCAAGGGTGTTCTGGGCAGAAGTGCTTCTACAAAAGCCTTCACGTATTTTTATTTTCCTTAAAAGAAATGGAGTAACACAAGCAACAACACCTTACACCTGGGAAACTAATAATGGTGGAGGAAGAGCCATGGCCGTGCCCCATGACCTTTTTAGGACCTCTCCTGTCTGTGGCTCTGGGGGTGTGCCCTGCTCTGCAGGGGGGAGCGTGTGGTTTCCGTCCCCTGGGCTTGGTTGTCACGGTGGACCCGCCCCTTCGGATTCGCACCTTGGGGCCTCCCTCTGCACAGGCTCAGGAATGGACGACCTGAAGGCCCCCACCTCCGCCTCCTTTGTCATCGCCTTCAGTTTCGGCCAGAGACGCAGGATCGCACCCGGGAAGAGACCCCCACAGACGGGGGCGTAGCACCTGCAGTCACTCGGAAGCTGCTTCTCCTGGGGGCACATTTCTAGTGCCTCCGGGGGAGGGGGGTGCGTTTCTATCTTTCTTTCCGGAGTTTTGGCCCAACGTGCAGTTGGTTCCTAGGGAGCCTGGTGCTTCCGTTTCTCCCTTTGCAGAGCGAAGGCTCCTTTGTGACTTCAGCGTTTGACAAAGTCAGTGTCGTCCGGAATCAAGGACGCCTGTGTCTAGAGCCCCGTATCGGGGAGACACAACATGCCGGGGGCACCGTAGGGTGTGAGCCTCCTGAGGGGGCTGCACAGACTCCCAGAGTGGTGACAGCCCAGCTCTGTAGGGTGCGAGGTCACCGGCTCCTTTCCTTCCTTGGGAGGCTTGTCTGTTTGTGGGAGCAGGTAGCAGAGGCCCGTAGCGTGCCGGGGGGCGCCCGAGGGAATGCCCCCCGCTTCCTGCGACTCAGGACACCTGCCCTGAGCACGCCTTCCGTCCAGCGCCCTCTATGCCCAGAACTCATCTCTTTGCTAATGGAGATGATACTCCAGTTCCCAAAGGCTTCTAGAGTCTTCCCCGGGGGCTGCACTTCTACCTTTCCATGTGGGTGGGCGAAGGACGGGAGAAGAAAGGATACGTCCAGCCTCGCCCGACAGCTCAGGGAGTGAAACCCTGTGCTTTTCCTTTTCTGCATCAGGCAAGTGTGATTTTATTGCTTGACTGGCCGGCTCCATCGGGGGTGCTGCCCATGGGCAGTGCTGAAATTTGGACCCCCTTAGTTGGCTTAGTTCTGAAGCCCACCCTTTGGGGCAACACTGGTCTACTTAGGAGACTCACTGCCAACAGATTTGGGGAAAAGTTTGCAGGCACAAATCTGTCGAAAGAGAAGCCACAGTACTTGGAGCTCTGTTGTTTGAACATTCCGCTTTTTTTTGGTTTGCTGCTTTGTTCTTCTTGTTGTTCACCCATTCTGCTCAGAGGATAAACCCAGAAGGCGTGCGATCAGGGCATGGTTTGCGTTTGCTGCTGTTGAAAGTCGGGCTGCATACTTGATGGGCCCAAAAGTTAGAGATCAGGGAATTTACAAAAAGAATGAATCCACGACTCAATTCATACATTCTTTTGTCCATTAGCGCTAATCACCTAATGCGGTTGACCCTTTTCCTACACTGACCCCCATACAGTCAAAAACCCCAAAATAACTTCAACTCCACCCAAAACTTAATTAGGAGCCTACTCTTCACCAGAAGTCTTACCAATCCTGTAAACAGTTGATTACTGGGGCACCTGGGTGGCTCAGTCAGTTAAGCTTCTGACTTCAGCTCAGGTCATGATCTCGTGGTTCGTGGGTTCGAGCCCCATGTCAGGTTCTGTGCTGGCAGCTCGGAGCGTGGACCCTGCTTCAGATTCTGTGTCTCCCTCTCTCTCTGCCTCTCCCCTGCTCATGCTCTCTCTGTCTCTGTCTCAAAAATAAATATACTATAAAAAAAATTAAACTATTGATCACCACATACCTTGTATGTTACATATGTTACATACCATGTTCTGAAAGTAAGTAAGGCAAAAAATATTAAGAAAACCCATAAAGAAGAGAAAATGTGTTGACAATGCTGTTGCGTTATATTTATCAAAAAATAATACATGTACCGGGGCGCCCAGGGGGCTCAGTTGGTTGAGCGTCTGACTCTTGATTTCAGCTCAGGTCATGATCTCACAGTTCGTGCGATCGAGCCCCACATTGGGCTCCACGCTCTCAGTGTGGAGCCTGCTTGGGATTCTTTTTCTCTTTTCTCTCAAAATAAATTAAAAAACATTAAAAAATAAATAAAAGCAGGGAATTAAATAAAGATTTTGTATCATATTATTATTATACTGTCCGTGACCTTGTGCGTTACTGTGTTATACACAACTTTTATACAACACAGTAATTTTATTATTGCAAACAATGGGCCAAGACTAAGGATGCAAGACACCCATGTGGAGCGCGGGGTGAGAGAGAAGCAATGGGACCCCACATTGATTGGGCTCGTGCTTGCCCAGGGGGCTGCCAGAAAGCCTGCATGGTGTGTATCGCAGGAGCACCTTCTCGGTGTAAAAACGGAGTAAGCGCTCACTGGCTCTCATCTCTCAGCTCCCTGCGGGTGAATTCCCCAGAGTCCTCAGAGAGCGCTAGGTAGATCTCAGCGCCCTATTCCCTGCGAGGAAATAGAACAGCTCAGGGCATGAGCAGACCAGCACATCTGCAGGTGGCAGGTACTTGCACCACGGGAAGCTGCTTGCTGCCCGCTCAGCTCTGGTCACCTGTGCAATGGCAGGAATCCTCTGTGTGACCAGGACGTATCCTGGTCAACCTTCCAGAGCCCGGAAGAGAGCGCACTGTGGCTGTGGCTGAGGTTGGGTCAGAGCGCGTCAACATCTTAAAGATTCTCCTTGTTGGATTTCAAGCTCATATATCAGCAACGCCATCTCCCTGGTAGTAAGAGACGGATAAAAAATGAATCTGCACTTCAGAGTTCAGGTTATCTGCACCCCCGTGGCTGTCAAGAGTTGTTCAGTGAACACAGATGGTTTCCTGGAATGGCGTCGGAGATTCTCAGTTGTATAGTCCCAGCCCCTGCCTGGGGAGGAAGTACCTGCGCCCTGGACCATCAACGAGGCTATGGCCTCCCATCCCCGTTCTGTGGTCAATGTCAAGATCAGCAGTGCTCTACACACATCCGCTAACCGCTTGACAGAAAGGAGAGACCTTTACTCCGAACGATTTTCACTTTAATATGACCGGACTTAATAGCCGGGCTGGCCCAGCCTTAGATAACGTCCTCCCCTTTCACATCGTTCTGATTACCGACTTGTCTTAAAGACAAAATGAAATGTTTTCCTGAAGGTCAGGTGTTCTCAAATATCCTCTGAAAAGCCAGCCAGCTTCCGTGTGACAGAGGAAACGTGCTCCCGTGCCTTGTCCCCAGCTCCCAAAGTGGAGATGAGTCACAGACCTCAAGAGATTGAGGACTTGCGGGGAAGGCTCTTTGGAGATTGTCGGTGCTGACGCGGAGCACATGGCCTAACGGAGATCAATTTCCCCACGGGCAGCGCGGGAACGAGGCACGATGGGATGTCAGCCCTGGCCTTCTGATTCGACATGTAGTTTTCTTGGCGCTGTTGGAACTTCATAACAGTCATAGCAACGTCGGCTGCCAACATCCCTGGAGAGTCTACACGGTCCAGCACCCTTACAACCTCCTGAAGTTGGGATTCCTCATGCAGACCACATGAATGGGTCACCATTTTGTCTGGGGTCCTTTACTACGTGCGTCTTTTCCACTGGACAGAGGATATTTCCAGATTCCACTCAGGGACTCAGGTGGCGGATGTGTGGTTGGGTTGCCAGGGATATGGTGCTCCTGCCCTGCTGCATGCAGTCCTGTGTGTATTCACAGCACGGTTGGAAAAAGGTCTGTGTTGTCTAATTATCAAGAGCCATCCTAACTGATCCCATCCACCCTGTGGGGATTTCCAGGATGCAAGTGTTAACCAACATCAATGACCAAACTTAAAACTCTTTTAGGAAGGGGCGCCTGCATGGCTCAGTTGGGTGAGCGTCCAACTTCAGCTCAGTTCGTGATCTCACACTCGTAGGTTCGAGCCTCGCCATCGGGTTCTGCACTGACAGCTCGGAGCCTGAATCCTGCTTGGGATTCTGTGTCTCCCTCTCTCTCTGCACCTCCCCTGCTCGTTGTCTCTCTCTCAAAAATAAATAAACATAATTTAAAAAATTTAAAAAAACCCTCTTTTAGTAAATGGAATGCTTTTGGATCTTTCTAGGTGGTGACTTCAGACTGGCTGTTAGACGTTAGGAGACGTGTACATCCAGAGCCCACTCTCCACAAAATACCCCAGCCCAACAAAAAGGAGTCCAAGCCAGTTTCAAAACATAAAAGCGCTTTTGTCACTCAATTCGCACCAAACCTGACCTGACAGCTGGCACTGGATGGTTTTTAGGTCCCCATCCGGGGCAGGCATTTACATGTGTTGCCGGGGAAGTATTAACGAATTGGATTATGGATGAGATGATGTGTTCCGGGGTCCTCTGGTGGTGTTGTGTGACATTTGGAAAAACTGAAAGATTCTAATTTTATTTTTTGGAAGTTTATTTCTGTATTTTGAGAAGGAGGACAGGGGCAGAGAGAGAGAGAGAGAGAGAATCTCAAGCAGGCTGTGTATCACGGTGCAGAGCCCAACAGGGGTCTCGATCTCACAAGCCGTGCTATCATGACCTGAATTGAAATCAAGAGTGGGATGCTTAACTGACTGAGTCACCCAGGTGCCCCCAAACTGGAAGATTCTAAATCACCCCTCCCCCACAAAACATATTCATTGTCAAGGGTTCCAGGTCACCAGTGGTCGACCTATGGTATGTGGTCATAAAGGGGTCTCTTCCAGGATCATGGTAGTGTGTGGTCAAGTGGACGTCAGGTCACAACGAATAGCAAGCCTGCAATGCACAGAGTGGTTGCATTAATAACTCATGTGTACTCATTTCCAAAAGACACCAGGCAGTTTAACCGCCTCCCTTACCTTTACAGACTTGACTCTGGAAGATGATACGAGACAAAAAAAAACAAAAACAAAAACAAAAATAATAAACCAGACAGTTCCCATCAGAATAATGGCATCTCTTTGTGGGGTAATGGGGTGAGGGGTACGTGTTTGTGTTCTGTGCTCAGCTTGCATGGTACACTCCCGCATTCATTATCAGGCTACGTTTCCAAGGCTCGGTTCTGGGATTCCATGTCGGTTAAAGCAAGATGGTAATTTCCAAGTTAACATCCGGTAGGACAGTAGTAATTCATTTACCCTAACGCATTCCATGATACTTTCTAAGCACTGACAAGTAATGAACCCACTTAATATTTGCTCACGTAAAACTCATAAGTCTATTTTAAACAAGCTAATCTAGAGTCTTCATACAACACGTCTTTTGTTTGCCTTCATTAAAATACATGAATTTAAATATTTTATTCCATATTCTAAATTATGTTAGTATATACACACATATTCTATGCTGGGAGTTAAGTTTAAATAAAAAGTGGGTATGTATTTTTAGGTAGTTGTAAGGCAATATTGAGTACATGGTCTAAATTCATGTGATTTTGTTAGTGAGATAAACAATTATGCAATTAATTGTGCCAATTATTAGTTAGCAATTAAGAATGCTCTGTTATATGCATTATTATTCTAGTCTAAGACACAGAGCTGTCTCATAGTTGTGATTCCATCCATACTGTTGTGGGGACCACCCACTAGGTCTGTTTGGCTCATTGTGAGTCAAGGTGTGATGGTCCTTTGTCCGGCCTCCGTCCCTTACCCGCCATGCAGGTGGCTCACAGACGTGTAGTTCCCGTTGATGGTGAGGGTCCCCAGGGAACATGTAGGGAGCTGCGCGGGACACTCCAGGAGAGCTGGCGCTCTGTCCACTCGTCATCGCTCACGCCCCCTCTCATTTCTGCGTCTTGCCCGATGGCCACTGTCTGCGCCCTTGAACTATTCATTCTCTCTCTCCTGTAGAAACTTTCCCCAAGTTCGTAGATCCAAAGTCTTTTGCATCTTGCTTTGTCTGTCAGTCTCAGCTTAGAGACAGAGACAGAGAAAGACCTTCAGGACCCAAGCAAGACACAGATCAAGAAGATGTGGTATATATATTACTCAGCAATTTTAAAAAAAATGAAATCTTGCCATTGGTGACAACATGGATGTAACTGGAGGCGATTATGCTAAGTGAAGTCAGGCAGAGAAAGACAGATACATAATTTCACTCCTATGTGGAGTTTTTACAAACAAAACAGGTAAACAAAGGGGAAGGGAAGGAAAAATAAGGTAAAAACAGAAAGGGAGGCAAACCATAAGAGACTCTTAAATACAGAGAACAAACTGAGAGTTGCTGGAGTGGGGATGGGGGGATGGGCTAGATGGGGGATGGGCATGGAGGAGGCCACTTGTTGAGATGAGCACTGGGTTTTGTTTGTAAGCGATGAATCACTGGGCCCTATTCCTGAAGCCAAGACTACACTGTATGTTAACTAACTTGAGAATGAAAAAGAGAGAGAGATGAGGAAGGAAACAAACAATGGATGAATGCACTGAGATAAAAGCTCCCTGATTAACATAGAAACCCCACGCATATTTAGATACTATCCACCCGTGAAGGTAATTAATAATCCATTTCTCCCTGTGTAATACTGTCTGAAGCCCTCACTGGGGAAGATGAGATGGAAAGCTAACAGCTCTGAAATATGTTCTGTTTTTCTCCCCTAAAAACACAAAGTTTCGTTTCTATATTATGAGATATTTGTGGGTATTCTTTAGACTGGTTATCTCGGAGTAGAAAATAAATGTGCATTTATAAACGAGTTTGTGGACGAGGTGAAATTTAGGGTAAACATGAGCGTTTCGGGAATCTAAAACGTACACATGTGCAGTATCTGAAAACAGTAAATATATTTTTAAGGCAAATAGAAATACATGCTGTGTGTGTGTGCACGCACGTGCATAGACCTCTCAAGGGCACGTAGATGCCCACGTAGATGTCCACGTAGATGCGTGCACCTCTCATACACCTGTTCTTCTAAGGCACAAAGGCTCCACTTTCACGTAAGCATACCATATACACGCATGCCTGACACAGATCTGTTCCCTAACTCCTCCTTGCTGCTGATCCGCACAGAATCCTGGAGTGAATGTAACCTACCAACATTACACTTGGTTCGAAATGCCTTAATGGTTCATACACCTCAGACATACTGTGGATTTCTGTGCAGTGCTGAAGTACGAAGTATTAATGTATGTGTGTGTTTGTTTTCTAAGTTCATTCATTTATCTTGAGGGAGAGACGGAGAGAGAGAATCCCAAGCAGACTCTGCACTGCCAGTGCAGGGTCCGATGCAGGGTTCGAACTCACAAACTGTGAGGTCAGGACCTCAGCTGCAACCAAGAGCCTGATGCCGAACCAACGGAGCCCCCTACGTGCCCCACTGCTGACTTATTTAATGGTTTATTTAATTTTTTAAATGTTTATTTTTGAGAGAGAGAGAGAGAGCACGAGCAGGGGAGGAGAGGAGGGGCAGAGAGAGAGAGGGAGACACAGAATCCGAAGCAGGCTCCAGGCTCTGAGCTGTCAGCACAGAGCCCGACGTGGGGCTCGAACCCATGAACTGCGAGATCAGGACCCGAGCCGAAGTGGGACACTCAACCGCCTGAGCCCCCCAGGCGCCCCCAAAATAGTAATGTTTTAACGTACATTTAGATGACGTTGTAAAGTAAAATCCTGAAGCATTAAGGGCTGAGGTTTTGAATCAGGCTTCCCTGGTACTGAGCTCTTGTGAGGTCATAGCCATCAAGTGTCATGCTCTTACTGTTCCACCAGAAAGCCACAGCTCACGATGGTAGACCATTGGAGTGATGGTACATCATCCTGCATTGATACCGTGTTGTGTAGGAGGGCTCAGCACGCCGGACAAAAATCTGGCAGAGGTCGCACACGATGACATTTGGCAGGCTGCTGAGTTCCGGGCAGTCCCAAACTACATTTAATCGTCCTCATCCACACCTGATTGTTCTCACCCTTTCCTGGAAGCTGCGACTCTTGGCTACTGGTTACCCTAAGTTGGATCTTCTCCTAAACTGGAGGGAAAGGGCCTTGGGTATCCCGTGAGGGTGAGCGTTATATCCTCCGAAGAGGGCTCTTGTGTTTTGAAACCTTAATAATTCCCAAAAACAGGAATTGCACACCTTCGCTACGATGCCTCTGGATGCTGTCAACCAAGTGATTTGTGGATGATCACCGTGCTTATAGAACTGACTACATTTCTTGGCTCTGCCTCCCTAATGAATAGCTCTCTTCGTGTGGACCGAGTCTTTTTAAATATATAGACAAATCAACTAACTACACACACATACACACACACACACACACACACAGAGTTTAGATGAACAAGGGCATCTGGGTGGCTCCATTGGTTAAGCATCCACCTCTTGATTTCAGCCTAGGTTATGATCTCACATTTCATGGGTTCGAGCCCCGCATCGGGCTCTGTGCTGACAGCGCGGAACTTGCTTGGGATTCTGTCTCTCTTCCTTTCTCTCTGCTCCTCCTTTGCTCTCTCTCTAAACATAAATAAATAAACTTCAGAAAAAGATTTGGACGAGCAAATGAGTTACAGGTCTTTGTTAAGAATGGGAACAAGACCAAATACACAATGTGTAAGATTATAGATACGTAGAATATATGTATATATGAGTCTATATATTTGCATATATCACTTTGCAAATACACATGTACATGTGTATCTATCTTCCTATTTATATCTCATATTGATGGATCCATCTGTCACCTATCTAATCCCTGGATATTGGATTTTACAAGAAGGTGACCTCATGTGGGGACACCTTGCCAAGCACCCTACTACAGTTAGAAGGTTCTGTTTATCTTCACTTTGTTTTTTTTCTTCTTCTTTGGTAGGATGTTCAGGTTCCTTTTGAACACAATTTGCCTGTATCCTGGAGCTCCTACACATCCCCTGTTTTCTGAAATCCAATCAATGTTTAAAATGTGTTAAGTACAAAGACTGCTTCCAGGGTGATGGTGTAGCATCAGGATCAGCAGGAGGGAATTGACTGGACCAGAGAGAGATGTATTTATTGCATGTATAACACCTGTTTGTCATTTCCCCCAAATATAAACGCCAAAAGTATGGGGCTTTGCTTTCTTCAATCCCATACTTTCGGTGCCTAGTACAACTTAATTGCTTAATAAATACCTGGGGAGTGAGTAGATGAATAAATGAATCATAATATTGCCATTGCTATTTTATGGCTGGTATGTCTGTGCTTGTATTTCCCTCTCTACTTTCCAGCGTCTAATTCTCACCCGTGAAGTCTGATTGCGGGCACCCCCGCTTCTGTAAGATGCCTTTGCCGACTGCTCCTGCGCAGATATAAATTCCCCCCACTGAACTCCCATTGAACTTTGTCTATATCTGTATATTGCACTGTATTTTCTAACACTCAGCCGTCCCTGATGGTAAGATTTGACTGAGTGAACACCCTACCTTTGCTCTTCATAAAACTACAGAAAGTGCCTTCTACGTAATGTTCACAGATATCCTCTCGTTCTGTACTGCAGCTGATGAACGAGGTGGAGAAGGCATATTTTCACTTTGCTCAATCAAAAGAAGAAATAAAGCTCAGGGAGACTGATTCTGCAGGATTTTACTCCCAAGCCAAGTCTGCTGACATTAATTCGACCACATCCCATTGTCCTGTGAAAAATTTTCCAGCAGCCTTTAGTCCATCCATGTTGAAATATTAATTATTGCTGATTTGTGTCGTTCAGTCCAGCTGCACACATATTTAAGGAGCATTTGCTCTGCGCAAGACATTATGAGCTATGGAGTTCTTGATGATGTCACAATGGAGTCCTTGATGATGGCAGTAGGCTTTTTATCCCTCTCGGCCTTGAAAGGCTGGTGCCTAGTGATAGACACATGGGACCAAGCCCCTGAGTGACAGAGGAGACACGTTCTGCCATCTTGGAGGGCAATCAGGCATCAACCGGACGACAAGGAAGGACAAAATAATCATGGTAAGGACAAAAGTCAGAGGAGGAAGCAAGAGACGCTTTTGGGTTGTTGTAAAGTTTTCAGAATCACGTTGGTGCCCAGAGCTTGATAGAAATGAAGTAAGAGCCGCCGGACTGGGCATCCCAGGGTATTGTAACAGCTCTATGCGGATCTGAAATTAGCCCACGGTTACAGCTGGTTTGTTCCTTTATCCACCAAACGTCGTCAGCACCTCCTGTGTCCTCTCTCTTGTTCTAGACTCTGGCAGCAGAGCGTTGGGTGAAACGAGATAGGTTTCTAATTTAATGTGGCGTATGCTGTATTGCAGTAGTTCTCAGCTGGGGTGATTTGTACCCGGCGACATCTGGCAATGTCTTGAGACAGTTTGGGTGGTCCTGACTGGGGTTGGCTACTGACATCTGGTGGATAGAAGCCGGGGATGCTGTAGTACGTCCTTCAACACAGCAGAGAGCCCCTGCGGGAATGATGAGCCCCAAAGTGTCAGCTGACCTGAGGTTCAGAAAGTTTGGTCTACTGGCCATGGAAAGACCATTAACTAATTACTCCCAAGTATCATTACGGACAGGAGAGCCCATGGGAGGGGCAGAGAGAGAGGGACAGAGAGAATCTGAAGCAGACTCTATACTGTCAATGCAGGGCCCAATGCAGGACTCGAACTCACAGACCGTGAGATCATGACCTGAGCTGAAACCAAGAGTCGGACCCTTAACTGACTGAGCCAGCCAGGCGGCGCTGAGTGTAGATTCTTAATGTCGCAGTTGCAGAGGGCCATGAATCGAGGACATCTGTCTTTCTTTTTTTTTTTTTTTTTTTTTTTTTTTTTGTTAAATCTGAGTTGGATGGCTTTGAGTTGTATGCAGTTGCTAAACTGTGGTGTGTGAAGCATCCCTGAACTAATGAATCATGTTCTGTCTTTGTTGAGAGGACATGTGATAAAGACATTGTAGGACACAAAAGAAGTCATGGTACTTTTTTGTGGCAAGAGCTAAGGTCTCACTTTGTTCATTTTTTAATCCTTGACTATTTTTCCCCATCTTGTTAAATCACATCTTCAGCCTGGGATTCTAGATTTGCTCTGGGTTCACATACAAAGGCTAACTGGCTGGGGTCAGGATGAGGGAAATCTCCAGAACTGGACCCTTTTACAATCAGAGCAAAACCATTGCGATGTTCTCGTTGGATTTCATTCCACAGCTTACGTTGGAGACCACTACTAAAGTATTTTCAGAAGAATAGCCAGCAAAACATAATCACAGCTTGTTAACTGGTTTCCTCTTCAGATCTGGAACAAGGCAGAATGCCTACTCTCCGTACCTCTAGCTAACAATGAGTTGGAGATCGAGCTAACTGTGAGCTGGAGGTCTGGCTAACAGTGAGTTGGACATCTAGCTAACAGTTGGGGATCTAGCTACTAACTGTAAACTGGAGACCTAGCTAACAGTGAGTTGGAGGCCTTACCTTGTAGCGAAGGTAAAAAAGAATTAAGTAGCTAACAGTGAGTTGGAGATCTCGCTAACAGTGAACTGGAGATCTAGCTAACAGTGAGTTGGAGGCCTTACCTTGCAGTGAAGGTAAAAGAAATAAGTAGGTAGATTTGGAGCAAGAAAGCTGTGTTAACTTCAGATCACGTGACTGTTTATATAGAAACTCCTAAGGTTTTTACAGACTACTAAAACTCATAAATGATTTGAGCAGATCTCAGGATGCAAGATGCACACATTTTTATTTCTATATTCAACCAGAGACCATTGGGAAATGAAATTTAAAAGAGGCCATTAATAATAGCAGTGAAAAGCATAAAATATTGGGACTAAGTTTAGAAAATTTGATGTAAGGCCATATAGATTTATAGAATGTGTGTCATTTTTAATAAAGAAATGGGATTTGGGGATTTTTGTGAAAATAGTGATAAATCTTTAAGTACTTTGGGAAATTGACAACTTAAGACTTTTGAGCCGTTCAGTCCATTAACGTGATTTAGCCCTCTATTTATCTGAACCTTCTTTCATTTTTTCTCAGCAGTATTTGTCATTTTCAGCATACAAATCTTGACCCATTTTTTTTGTTAATTTTATTCCTAAGTGAAAATTCTGAGGCGTGTATAAGCAGTCAGCATATTACTGTTGAGGACACAAAATTAAATGAGTAATCTATCTTAGATTTTACAGTATCTGGAAAAAGTATGATAAAATTCGATTAACTCGTGTACAGATATTACTACTGGATTTGTCCATTCTGAAATATGAACACCCAGTTAACAGTTACCTAATATTTAATAATTCCTATTGAATCCTGTCTTGTAAATCTTTTCGTTTTTCTCACCAAATGGCCAAATTCAACATTCCCCCATTTGTATGGTTTTCTTTTTTATAACGTTAAATTTCTATACTTTCCTAGCTCTCCCTCCTATGGAGACCAATGTCAATGACTGTTTGTTTTTGTCTTGCCCCCAAGCTCTTCCTGCAGCCCTGGTATTCTGAGTATCTTGGATTTCCTCCTACATTTGGACCAATAACTTTTTTTTTTTTTTAATTTTTTTTTTGTTTATTTCTAGGAGAGAGAGAGAGACAGCATGAGCAGGGGAGGGTCAGAGAGAGAGGGAGTCACAGACTGAAACAGGCTCCAGGCCCTGAGCTGGCAGTCAGCACAGAGCCCGACGCGGGGCTCGAACCCACGAACCGCGAGATCATGACCCAAGCGAAAGTCAGACGCCTAACCGACTAAGCCACCCAGGCGCCCCTGGACCAATAACTTTAAAAGAAACATTTTCACAGGGGATAGAGTAGCATTAATGAGGAAGGCAGAGGCGTAGGAGACGGCAGAGTTATTAAAAGGCACACTGATACATACTCATGGGACTACGAGAAGGTCCATTTGTTGGTTTCTTAAGTATCTTCTTCTCTGTAGAGCATATGTACAGGGGCAATATTTTCTCATTGTCTCCATTTACACTATACTACAGTTTTAGCTTATTTTCAGCACCTTCGGGAGCAAGAAGATTCTTTGTAGACAACATAATCATCCTTTGTTGAAAGGAGAAAACAAAATCTATTCTAGCATTTGTCGTTCATGAGTCTGTGTCAAGGGTCAGCCATGATCCCCACGAGTGTTCCTTTTTTCTCCGCTCAACTGAAAGTGTTTTCTTTTTTCCTTAAAGGTTTTATTTTTTTTAATAGTTTATTGTCAAGTTGGCTTCCATATAACACCCAGTGCTCATCCCCACAAGTGCCCTCCTCCATGCCCATCAGTCCTCTTCCCCTCCCCGCCACCCCCATCAGCCCTCAGTTTGTTCTCGGCATTCAAGAGTCTCTCATAGTTTGCCTCCCTCCCTCTAAAGATTTTATTTTTAAGCAGTTGTTACACCCAGCGTGGGGCTCGAACTCACAACTCTAAGATTAAGATCACATGCCATACCAACTGAGCCACCCCCCAGTGAAATCATTTTTGAAGGGCATATGTTATTCAGCTTCATAGGCTGATAGGACACATGTCTTTGAAATCAGCATGCTGTAAATTAATTTATTCAGTTGGATAGTCTTTGCTCACACTTTCTGTAGGACATTTTAGTGACCAGATTGCCACCTAAATGTTAAGATGGTATTACTCTCTTCATGCAAGATGGAGAGCATAAATCCATCATCGCTAGATGAACTAACCATGTGTAGGAAGTGAGTGACCCATATAGGTCTATTTAATGGGCTTAGAGTTCAGGCTTCCAGACTTCAGCATTCAGGCAGAATCTCCCCATCCCATAGGTACGCGGCTGCCTGGAGATAATGAGTCCCGGCGATGTGCTTACATCACTAGTCGAATACGTGATTCCAGTGATTGACTTTATTTGTAACTAGACTTGGAAACCTCCTGTTGCTGGGGCAGAAGGAGTTGAGTTGATGTGTTAGCATCACTGACATTTAAGGGGTCTGTCCTGTGCATGGAGGATGGTTAGCAGTGGTCCCGTACCCAGCTGATGTGATTAGGCATCCCCACGGGGAAGCCAAAATTGTCTCCTAGATAATGCCAAGTGTCAGCCGAGAAGGCGATGTCTGTCCCCATTGTGCGCCACGACCAGATTTTATCACCTTCTCTTATTACTCCTTGGCATCCATGGGTGGAATTTGTCTGCATTAGTACCTGAATGCGGATTTCTCTGGATAATTATTTAGAGTCATTGCAATCATATGATAAAATCACAAAAGGTGGAATCCCCTCTTTACAAAGACCAGAAAGCAACATACTGAGGGAGGAAAAAACAAAACAAAACTGAAAGTATTAAAAGTAGTATTAAAAGAGCACTGTGAAAACTCTAGTTCTTTTTTTAAAAGAATGTTTATTTTTTAAAAATGTTTATTTATAATTATTTTTGAGAGCGAGTGAGACAGAGCACAAGCAGGGAAAGAGCAGAGAGAGAAGGAGACAGAGGATCTGAAGCAGGTTCAGTGCTGACAGCAGAGAGCCTGATATGGGACTTGAAGCCATGAACTGTGAGACCTGAGCCAGATTTGGAGGCTCAAGCGACTGAGCCACCCAGGCATCCCAAATGTTTGTTTATGTGTGAGAGGGAATGAGCAGGAGAGGGGCAGAGAGAATCCCAAGCAGGCTCTGTGCTTTCAAGACAAGAGCCTGACATGGGGCTCGATCCCATGAACTGTGAGATCATGACCTGAGTTGCAAACAAGAGTTGTATATTTAACTGACTGAGCCGCCGTAGCACCCTGAAAAGTCTAGCTCTTTGAGGTGGCGGTTGCTTGAAAGATAAAGGGCAGTTTATGAGTTTACCGGGCACATATGCATTCAGACTATTGAGGCCTTGCTGTTTCGAACCTACTGCTTCTCAATGCCTGTTGCTATCTTTAATTGTCGTCTAAACGCAGGCATCAAGAGTATAGAACCGCTTGTGTTCTCCAGAGTAGATTGTGATCCCTGAAGAGTGTGCAGCCTCAGCACAGTGTCCTCAAAGCTGGAATCCATGGCACACGCTTACGCCTCTGTCACCATTACCATATCACACACACGCGTACACATGTGATTTTGGAATTGAACAACCAACTCTCATAGACATGGAATTCTATTCGCAGCGTGACTTTGAATGTTCTAATAGAACAAGCCTATTCTAGAAAATAATTGTCTGGTGCAAATTTGATGCAAAGTCCTGTTGCTTTGTTTTTATTTAGTGCGTGTTTTTTGGTACTCTAAGCCTTTATGCATGGCTCACCCTGGATGAGTGCAGCCTGACTCGGTAACTTCACTCTGATAATTCCTACCTTCTCTCCCCCGTCAGTGCAGACGCCCGTGGCTAATGATTCTTCCCTATATCATGGTTGAGTCCCTTATCATTTACATTCTGGTGGCCAGCCAGGTAAATACCTCATACTGCTATAGGTCTTCTGGGTCTTCTTCATAAATTTCCTCCACGATCTTTGCCTCATCCATCATCACCTGTTTCTGAGAGGCGGTAGTTGTCCTGCTAACATCCCCTGCACCCCCATGATGGAAATTTCCAGTAGGCTGACCTACTCATCTTGGTTTGAGAACGACTTCCCCAGATTTGGCACTGAAAGCCCTATGATTCAGGGAACACCTCCATCCCAAGCAAATTGGGGCATCCAGCCACCAATTTTAGGTCTGGTGGATGCCACGGTGGCTCCCTGCAGGTCTGAGCTACAGAGAGCTAAAATATGGCACTGTCTTTCACCCGCCTCACTTAGATGCCCTACATCATTCCTGATACTTAGGGATACAACATGGATAAAAAATAAACTATTCTTGGGGTACCTGAGTGGCTCAGTCAGTTGAGCATGTGACTCTTGATTTCAGCTCAGGTCATGATCCGAGGGTCCTGGGATTGACTTGCTTCTGAGTGATGCTAGGTCTCTGCATGTAACCTCTTTGCATCCACGTTGTGGTAAAATGAGAGAAAAATATAACCTCTCCTGGGGTTATTGTGCCGACGAATGACAACAGTCTCTGCGTTACTTTGCATAATGCGTGTTCATTGGAACACTGACCAAAACAAGAATCATAAATGTTGGGTAACTTTCCAATCATGATAATGCAATCAATGCGTTTGATATTTATGAGGAGGGTGAAAAATGGATCTTGGTAAAAAAGACTATTTTGTCGTCCTTGGTTTTATTTTCTCAGTAGGGCATTTCTGGTATTTAAGGATATAAAAGACGTTAAGAATATAAAATACAGTAAGGAAATCCCATTTGGTGCTAGAATTACTTTACTGACAGGATTTGTCTGTATGAATAAATAATATGAAGCATCTACATTGGGAATATGGTTCAAGGCATTCAAATTGTTAAATGAACACATATCTGCACGCACACATATATGCATTTTGCCTGTGTTTCCTAAATATTTGCTTAGGCATTAAAGATTTTATTTTACTAGTATTTTATTAGTATTTTGTATTTGACTAGTGTTTTCTAAATATTTGTTTACACATTAAGAGAATGTTCAAATATGTGTCTTCTGATTCTTCATACATCGTCCTTCTGCGATTTTGATTAGATATGATAGACATTTTTCTTTTCACACAGATATCACCTAAATCCATTTCCAGCCATCAGTTTCCATATCTTTGCTGTGCTTTATAAAATTCTCTGTTTATCATTATTTTTAAGTAAGCTCTGTGCCCCAAATGGGGCTCAAACTCACTATCCTGAGTTCAGAAGTCACGTGCTCTACTGACTGAAGTCAGCTAGGTGCCCCAAAGAGGAGTTTGTGTATAAAATTTTCTAGATGTGTCTTCCATTTGTTCTCTTTTCTGCTGTGTCTAATCTGCTCTCTGACTAGTCCATGGCTTTGTATTTATTTCAACACATAGTTTTCACTTGCTTAATTTCTTTGTAGTCATTTTTAAGATCTTTGTTATTCTCTGATAATAAGAATTTCTGCTTATCTTGTCATATTCCATCCTTAATCTTTTTAAACATTTCTTAAATAGCTGTTTATATTTTTAAAAATTTAATGTTTACTTATTTTGGAGAGAGAGAAAGACACAGAGTGCGAATGGGAGAGGGGCAGAGAGAGCGGGAGACACAGAATCTGAAACAGGCTCCAGGCTCTGAGCCATCAGCACAGAGCCGGATGTGGGACTTGAACCCATGAACTGTGAGCCGAAGTCAGACGCCCAACCGACTGAGCCTCCCAGGCTCCCCAGGAAGGGCACGTTTAGAACCTTGGTCTTGCGTACTCCTTCCTGAGGCTTTCATTTCTGGAACACAAGACGGAAGACGAGAAACCTTAGAAGGGATGTGGTAGCAGTGGAGGTAAAGCAAATGGCTGTTCCATCTTCCTTATTTTAGGTGCCCAGGAGGCCCCCCGGTAGCAGGGTCCTGGGACCAGCACGATTTGGGGGTACTCACTGGCCTCTCAAGCCAGATTGTCCTCACAGCAAGATGGGGATTAAAATCTCGAGCTTTCAGAAGTAGTGTCAGGAACACATGACCAGGTTTTACACTTACCAGACCACCAGTAACGCCAGCTCGTTTCTTCCTTGCCTCGTTGCCTCATTCCCCACCTCTGCCTTCCCTTCCTCCTGTTTTCCTTTCCTGATTTCTTTCTTCCTTCTGTCCTTCCCTCCTTCCTCTGTTTCTTCCCGACATTTCTCAACCTGGGCACTGCTAACGGTGGCGTCTGCGTCATTCTTTCTGAGGTGGGGCAGCCTGTGGCGTGTCAGATGCTGAGGACGACTTTGGCTTCCACCCACCAGATGCCTGTGGTGCTCCCACCCCAAGTTATGAAAACCACTAATGGCTCCAGACACCGTCAAATCACCTCTATGGCCCAAACCGTCCGCGCTAGAGCACCACTGCTCTTAAAGATACCATTTGTCAATATAAAGCCCTGCCTTACATCATTCATACAGCTCAGAGTAGTAAGGTTATAAGTTGCTGGTGTTTTTATTCAATTTGTTGGGATGCTGTTTAATTGATTTTTTAAACTTCCACCACTGCCTTAAAGAATGAAATTATATTGTTATTAAAATACAGCAACGTAAACATATTTGTATGGGAATGAGCATGCAACTTAATCTAATCATTTTAGCTACTTGTACACAATGAAGTTCTGATCAAATAGAATCACAAGAGGAGAAAAGTAAACGTAAAGGTGAAGATATGACATAGTAATTATTTGCTGGTTTTCTATGTCAGGAATGTGACAGCAACATACTCCATTTTCCCTAGTAGCTTCTTGAAGTTCTTAAGATGAAAATAATTTTAATTACATTCATCTAAATATATTAACCGTGAAATGGAAAGATGGATTGGATGGATGGATGGATGGATGGATGGATGGATGGATGGATGGATGGATAGATGTGAAGGATGGATGGATGGATGGATGGAAGGAAGGAAGGAATAGATGACAGACAGGTATGATGAATGGATGGATAGATAGATTAAATCGATATGATGGATGGATGGATGGATACATAGGATAGACGTGATGGATGGATAGATAGATAGATATGTTCATGATGAAAGAATATGGAAAGACCAAAGTTTAGCTCAACACTGAGATTATTAGGAAATATGTACAAAAGGAAACACTAAAATGACATTATTAAAGCCACGTTCCAGGTTCGTCTTCCCAAGAGAGGTGATCTTAGTGCAGAACGTGGAGAATATTAGTGTTTATATTTTTAGGTCGTGTGGGCATTTTTCTCAGGTGTAGCCTTCCCTTTGGTCCGTCATCTTGCCGGTGAAGGTTCCTGACCCTGCTTACCGCAGCCTTGTTAATTAGCCTCCTTTTACAGCAGGTGAAATGGAGGTACTCGGTGACTACATAGCTCCTCAATTGTGCGCAACCCTGGTGGCCACGTGAGGTGGTTCATTGTGGCTCAGACCTGAAGGGAAGGCATTTGCCGGCTCCCCTACTTGGTCTCCAAACACACAGGCAGCAGACATTTGCACGTTGGCCATGTCGGACCCTTTCTACAAGATGCTATTTGGCACGGCATCGCTACCCTTTAAACCTTTTTCTGAATGAAATGGAAGGCAGGTTTCCACTCTTGTCCACCTACCTCCCCCTCCCCCAGCAGCCCTATTTTTGGATGGGGAGAGAGTAGGCCTTCTCTGCATGGGCTTCAGCTGCTCTCTCCTTTATACTCCTGCGGTGGATCTATGGGCAAGAAAAGGCTAATTAATTAGATGCTACTTGCAGATACCTAAAATCTATCTGTTGCCATGGGTAGCAACTGTAGTTTACATAAGAATACCCTTCAATTCCTACGGCTTTCAATTTTGCAATTATTTCTTGAACACCCACTGACTTCTGAGAAAAAATTCTAGGTGCTGTATGGAATTATTTTATGATAATAATTAAGGCTTGCACAGATGCTAACAAGCTCCTCTTTTTACCCAGGCAGTAGAACCAGGCATAAAACTCCTAATGGGTAATATAGGATGGCAAGGAGGTACAGTCTCAAAACGTAGAGGCTCAGATATTCATTCAATTTTGTGTATTCAGTAGGCATTAACATGTATTCATCTTTCACTACCTCTGTTTCTCAAACAGCACCTGCTCTGGGGGAAAAAGTGTTTCCGGGGACAGATGCTTTGCCTTCTGGGGGTTTATAGTAGAAATACAGGGACAACCAATAATCACATACATATCCCAGGGACTGTAATCTACAGAATGTGACCAGCGCCATGGAGGAAAGGGAGTGTTGTGATCGTGAGCGAGCCAGCTGCCCTCACGTTTCAGAAAGGACAGAATGGAGTTTGGACTTAGGGGGCTGGGCGGGTTCCCCAGTGGGGACAGGAAGATTGACGTGTGAGAACATCTTGTGTACGGGTCTTGGGCTGGGACCTTGGTGAGGACAGGAACCCAGAGAAGAGGGGCATGAGTTATGGATGGAGACGTAGAAAGTGGCCAGGTCATCTGGTTTCCGCTGAAGGCCATTGAGCAGGGGTGAGTCACCATCAGTATTGTGGTTGAGTCCTCCGGTGGGGGAGCAAGGCAGGAAATGAGGAGGGCATCTCATCAGCAGCTCACTCTGTGATCCACCTGAGACAGGCTGCTGGCCTGGACGAAGATGCTGAAGATGGAGGAGTGGGTGGAACCATTGGGGAGATTATTTGCAAAGCAAACCAGAGAGGTGTTATAATACATTCAGACTTTGGGGGAGGGAAGGAGAAGGCATTGACTTTCCCCTTAGTTTTAGTCTTGCTCATCTACCTGTATGGGCGTCACATCACATCACATCACATCGGGTACACTGGATGGTTACAAAGTCCACAAGGGCGGGTCCTTGTAAAGAGCAGATCCATTTCTATATTTCTGTCTGAACTGAGATTCTAGAGAGCACTGTCTCTTTCCACAATGCAACCTGATGATGTATGATTATTGGAAGCCATTGCCTTCAACGGCATGGGTCCTCTGAGATTAATCCTTGGTACAAGATGTTATTCACGGAATAATTATTTAAATACCATAACCTCCATACTAATTAATGGTTGAAATAAACAGCGGCATAAGTATGTAATATAAAAATCATGGCAGTATGAATGCTATGTATTTGAAAGGAAAACCAGACAAGTGTTAATGATTTAGGGACTGCGGCAACCTCCCACGATTATAATATGTTGAATACGATTCCTGTCACATCAGGCATTACCAAGTTGCAAAATATTGCTCAAACACTAACGATGTGAATGTGAAAATATCCACAAGAAGCCTTGCATCTATAATTAATGGTATAAATACATAAATATTGTATAATAAATTATAATATGATTGATAAACAATGATTTAAAATATAACGTTTTAGGGAGGTAATTGAGTTAATAGAAAATTGTAAAACTGAGTACAGAACTGGCTTGTCTGCAGTCGCCTGGTGCTTGCATGCTACTACATTTTGAAGGATACAAGAAAAACAACCAAAGGCAAACTTTGAAATTCTTAAATTGGGAATTGGATGTTGAGGATGCACCAATGTGTTCTTTTAGATGGGACTGGTCAGCTAGACTATCAAAATCCCAACACCTGACAGCCCTCTCTGTTTGTCACTAATGCCCTGTGATGTATGCATGGTGTTGCCATGGGCTACGCCACCGGTCGGTGACAGGGAAGACCCCAGTGTCACAAGATGTCAGCATTGTCATGCGGCGAACATTTCGGGAAGGAGCAGTTCTTCAATTTTGTCTTGGGGGAAGTAGATGACTTGCTTTCTACCCAAATAAGCAAAGCATTTTGATCACAACCGAAAGATGCTGTAGTAATTTAGTTTTCATTTCCTGCCAGGACTAATTCTCGAGGTTGCCCAAAGCCAACTCAGAGACATTTCTGGAGTCCTTTCTAGGAACCAGGCCCTGGGCGGAGCAGAGCCCTCCGTCAGGAAACCAGCAAAGGCCGTCCTGTAGCTCGGAGCCTGTGATGTCACACAGATGGTGTGTGAGAAGTTGTGTGATGCACGTGTGTATGAGAGTTGCGGGGACATTCAGGAGGCACTGTATGCTGTCTACTCGGATGTGGTGGCTGAATGGTGTTTTGATGCGCAAGTGAGAAAAGGGTTCAGTGGGAAGAAGAGAGGGCAAGTGGCCGGGGGCGGGGGTGGGCAGGGATCATGCTGGTCGCAGTCAAGAATGGGGTAGTGCATCCTTGGGTGATGATGTTCTTCTGTGTTCGGGAATGGGGGAGACCAGGAGGCTCACGATGGGGAAAGTAGATTTGGACAATTTCGTGCACACCTTTTCCTGTTAATGTAGGGGCGCGGTCCCCTTCCTCTGGAAACTGAGGAAACCAAGGCTGTTGAAGCATTTTAGAGTTAAAAATTTTCATGGACCCGCCAATGATTGTCCTTCGTATCAGAGCACATGCAGCCATGCAATTAGCCGCAACGGGCTTTCATTTTGTAAGATAATATCTCTTCAGCAGATTTCTCATGGAAAAAGCTAATTTAATCCTTTAACTTGATTTGTTATTATGACGCGTCAAAAGAGATCATAGGGCCAATGATCAAGAGAGTGGTTTACTTCTTGACCCTAAACGATGATTGCCTTTGAGAATTCCTATCTCTGCGATCCTTTTTATTTTTTTATTTTTTATTTGTTTATGTTTTTATTACTCCTTCCAATCCCTGGGATTCTGTTTTTTTTGTTGTTCGTTTTACTCTTCCTCCACCATCCCTGGGATCTTATTGTTGCAGTAAGTCTTGTGATTGTGAAGGTGATTGCCTTTTATGGGCTGTTTTTGACAAATCAAAATCTCAGTCCCTCCCTGTTGCTGTGGCTTTATGAACTGAAAGACTAAATACATAAAAGAATAACCTTTTTTGAAACTGATTGTCAAAGTGGGTTTTCTAAAGAAAACTGAAAAATTTTACAAGGTAGGTGTTTTCCTTATTTTAACATGAAAACTCACATTGTACATCTCATATCCTTGCTATTTTATTGTTGACGTTTTAAAAAAATTGTTAAATTATTTTAATATCAAACACATATAACCAGAAATCTATAGTCCTAAAAAGAAAATAGTTCAAATAATGGAGAGGCAGTTCTTAATGTTTCATTTTAACTAATGAATTCTTAAATCTCAACAATGTAAAACTTATTTTACTTTGATTAAGTGGACCCAAATTCAGATGACTATGCATAATCATACTCTGCATTGTATGCTGTGAATTCGACTCTCTTAAATCTGTGGAGATGTGTTCATTAATTTAAAATAATTATGTGGATTTGGCATGACATATTCTTTTTTTAATTAAAAATGTTTTAAAAATATTTTGGAGAGTGAGACAGAGCCCGAGTGGGGGAGGAGCAGAGAAAGAGGGAGACACAGAATCTGAAGCAGGCTCCAGGCCCTGAGCTGTCAGCACAGAGCCTGATGGTGGTCTCGAACCCAGAACGGTGAGAATGACCTGAGCCAAAGTCGGACGCTCAACTGGCTGAGCCACCTATGCACCCCTCACATGATATATTCTTTTTATCTCATAATTAAACATCTTTGAGACTCAGCAGATATCCATCGTTACTTTGGTTCAAAAGGAAAATAGAAAGTACGAGACATGGTGCTTTGATGAAGAACATGGAAGTTTATTATGTCTTTTCTTCTCGGCTTTCATTCCCAAGGGTCACTGATAGAAGACTTTTCTAGCCTCCTCTTTAGTAATCTAATAGGGTGTCAGTGATTCTGTTCTCGAAATGGTAACGTGGGACTGGTTTGGTTTATCCTAGATAATGCCGTCATAAGTGCTGACGTCCTTTGTATCTCAGGTTGACTCATGTGGCATTATGCAGCTGGCTCCTTGAGGCAGAGCAGACAAAACCAAGCCCCCTGCATGGTGCCACGTGAGTGTGCGATGTTCCCCTGGATGGATGGAAAACTGCGTGGAAACTGATGACTTCTTTCAGGCACCTTGACAATCTTATCATAGACTCTAGCCATGGACCATGAAAAATGGCTTCTGCAGGGGCTTACGAGAGAAAACGAAGAGCTTTGCGTTTTCTCTTGGCATTTCTGCTATTGTTAAAAAGGTCAGATGTGCAATTTAAAATGTTCCATGCATGGGGCATGACAAATGTCACATAGAAAATGAAACTGCTTTAGTTGGCATTTTTGGCCAATTTCCAAAGGGTACCGTTTTTCACCTTTTCCCTCTCGTGGATTTGCAAATTTTGGCTGGTGCAAAATGCCTGCCCCGCTGTGAATTGTAGCAGCAAAATGCTATGTGTAGGATATGGAAATTGTGTGTAGATGAGAATAGCGAATTGAGAATAAAAGTGACAAATTAAATGGCACCGGAAAAGAGAGGAATAAGCTGCAAATGACTCTGTCAAAGCCATTAAGGAAGCTCATAGTCTAAGAAAGAAAATGTCTAAAACTCATCAAGAGATGTACCCGCGCACATTTATATTAAAGCAAAGTCAAGTCTATTTTCCTTTATTCCATTATACTTTTGCCTAGCTTAATGACAAAACTAAATTCAGTTACCTGTGGCCATGGTCAGTAAGCATCTTCACACCTTGCCCGTGGACGGATGAGTGGATAGAGAGTTCTGAAGGAAGTGCTGTATGCTCTATTAAAATTGAAAAAAAGACTCACTTTTCCCTCCATCAGTTCTTTCTGAGGAATGGGTCCTACATACACATGCACAGAGATGCAGCGTCTTAATCCACTGGGGCTGCCACAGACAGGGTGGTGTGAGCAACGCACATTTATTTCTTGCCGTTCTAAGGGGCTGGAAGTCTAAGATCGAGGCGCCAGCAGATTTGGTGCCTGGTGACAACCTGCTTCTTGGTTCCTCGATGGCCGTCTTCCTGTGTCCTCACATCGTAGAAGGGATGACATTATAAATGGGACACTAATCCCACTCATGACCCAGTCACAAGACCCCAAATACCATCCCATTGAGGGATACATTTCAACGTACCAGTGCCGAGGAACACTGACATTCAGTCTATGTCTTGCACGGACATAGATGTCCCCGGCTACGGAAATTTTTCTCATCGGGAGAATGAGCAAGGAGATTCTTGTATACATGTATAATCTGAAGCTACTTTTCATTTAAAAGAGAACAAGCAAGGTAAAAATGTGGAGATGCATATTTACACTAGCATGTAAATCTATATAGGCACGTATATACATTTATCCACGTACATATACGTGAATGAACACACACGCTGATTTATATGTGTACATACGTGCGAATGTGGGCACTCATGTGTTAAAATGTGTGTGTGAATGTATGTGTGCAAATATGCATATGTAACAGTCTAGAAATAAGTCAGGAAATAAATAAGCAGTGTTTACGTATAAGTTCCTATGTCTTGGTGACAGACAGGGATTGGCAGAGAAAGTGAAAACCATAATTAGTTCTCTTCTCTCATATTCTTTGAATTCTTCACAATAAGCATGTTATTATAAAAATAGTAAGAAAAAAGTAATCCTGAAGCCTATACAGAGCTTCACACGTGTGAGAATCCGTGAGGGAGAGCAGATGGTTTCATATGTTAGAGAAGAAAAACACAGGTTAGGATTTTGACTCCGCTGATGGGGTAATATTGTCTCAAATCAGTTTACTCAAAACTTCCTTACGTGGAAACAAATACACCTTCCTTAATACTTGGGCGAGAATCAATGGGTTGTCAAAATAAATGTCCCCATCAGCCCAGTTTTGAGATTTGGACTGGGAATCTCAGAGGCTTCTGGAAGCTCTCCTGTGGGTCACTGTCACAGGGAAATCCATTCAGGGGAATATATGGCTTCCAGATCATTTTGCTTTATTGTTCTGTTTCCTATTTGTCTTTGCTTTTTTTGTTTGTTTGTTTGTTTTTTTGTTTTTTTTTTGGCTTGAGAGAAACCCCTCAGAGAAATGAGCAATATCCCCCAAAATTTATTATCTCAGCTTTCAAACATTTTATTTCATCCTGGAAGTAGTCATTATACACAAAAACATGTTCTTTCCTCCTGAAACTATTTCCCTNGAGACAGCGTGAGCAGGGGAGGGTCAGAGAGAGAGGGAGTCACAGACTGAAACAGGCTCCAGGCTCCGAGCTGGCAGTCAGCACAGAGCCCGACGCGGGGCTCGAACCCACGAACCGCGAGATCATGACCCAAGCGAAAGTCGGACGCTTATCTGACTAAGCCACCCAGGCGCCCCCCCCACACCACCTTTTTATCCATTTATCTCTTTGGAAGTTAGAGCATCAACATACATCTCCTTGCTCCTCACAATTCCATCAGCATCCAGTAGGTGTGAAAGATTCCATCTGAGTTTATTTGTTTTTTATTTAAAAAATTTTTATGTCTTTATTTTATTTTGAGCGACAGAGACAGAGAGCAGGTGGGGGATGGAGCAGAGAGTGAGACACAGAGTCTGAAGCAGGCTCCAGGCTCTGAGCTGTCAGCACAAAGTCCAATGCGGGGCTCAAATCCACAGACTGTGAGATCATGACTTGAGCCAAAGTCGGACACTTAACAGACTGAGCCACCCAAGCGCCCCATGAGTTTAATGGAATCGTCATCCACCTTCCAACAAATACTATTAATAATGATAATAATAGTTCATGTTTTTAGTGTTTATGTGAGTTTTCTTCCTTGATATTTACAATATCACCATGCAATAGACCATATTAAACCCATCCAAAATCCAGGAAATGGACACTGAGTTAAAGGCGTTGGAAGTACGGAGTAGCAGAGTAAACCCTGTGGGCCACCCTTACCCTATTCCAGATTCCCTGGCCATGCCTGGACTGCCCCTCTCACTTACCCTTTGCCTTTCTTTAAGCCCCTAAAGAAAAATAGTGCTGAGTTCTCAGTCACCCCTTAGAGAAGGGTGCCAGAATCAGCCATAGATGGTCTTCTGAAGACACTGGCTTGATTCACTTCATCAACAAGAGCGTCTTTCAGTGTTTGCTCTGTGCTGGGCGCAATGGGCTGCCATGGTCTATTAAGCTAGGGAGATCCTCATGGTGGGTAGTGAGAGCATGTGCGAAGACATTACCTGTGGCTGTGGAAGCAGAGTCTCTGTGCAGATTTGGGACACAGCGTGAGTTCTGGTTAGGGTAATCCCAGATAAAAGTGTCCCACACCAACCCACTACGTAATATTTGAGGCAAGAGACCTTCTATCATACAACTGGAGGATGAGAAGGTACCTATTTTTTAAAGATTTACTTAAAGAATTTTTTTATGTTTATTTAATTTTGAGAAAGAATGTGAGTGGGGGCGGGAAAGGAAGAGGGGAACAGAGGATCCGAAGCAGGCTCTGTGCTGACAGCAGAGAGCCCGATGCGGGGCTTCAACTCACAAACTGTGAGATCATGATTTGGGCTGAAGTCCGACACTCAACAGACTGAGCCACCCAGGTGCCCTGAGAATGCGCCTGTTGTAAGATGGATGTTGAAGTGCTAGTGTTGTATGAACCCAGCATTGACTGAAATTGACAGAAAGGATGGAGGCATGTGAACTTCTTGGTCTCCCCTATTTGGAAGACTTTAGCTCTATTCCATAGCCATCCCCTAGGTCCTCGTTAGAATCTTATGATTCCTCAAGCTTCCCTCCCCTCCTATTCCTGACCCCTTTTAGAACAAGGGAGCTGACCTCCTAGTCTGTCAGTCATGTCTCCCTCCCTCCTGCTTTCTTAGGTCTTGCATCCACCGTGTGAGGATTGTGTCTTCTTTCAACCACCGTGTGTGTGACATAGCTTGTGGGATCGGACTTGAATCCTCACTCACACCCGTGATTCCCCCCCTTTGGTTGGGATGAGCTCATCGTGCTGACTTCCAGCTCTGTCTATGCAGATATCCGTGTCTTGCTCCCATAGTGTTGGTCCCTTGGGCCAACGGAATTACGGCATGGATTCGCTTCACCGTCCGTAGTGGTTTCTGGAAGCAGTGGACATCGCAGGGATGGCTGGCACTCCACTTGCGCTTTCTCCTCACCACCTCTCCCGTCCATTTCCCTTGGCATCCATTCCACAGTTTTCTGTCTTCTCACCTTCACTTTTTTTTTTATCAGAAAATGGTCTTCTCCCTATTTACAGAGGAAACAAAGACTCCATCACGAATGACCNATGACCCCCCCACCCACCCACATAGCACAATGCATTTGCACATCACTGTGCACCCACATGTCTTCTGTCTCCCAGGGCGGCACCCAACCTTCCACGTGTGATCTAGAAGTCAACTCTTACCACCAAGTCCTTCTTCCTTATCCCTTCACCACTCTGTCTTTCCACCCTAAACAGCTCGAGCCCTGTCTACCTGTTCTTTCTTTATTCACAGCTGCAAATTGATACTTTTATTGATTTCTTATGTGTTTCCAGCATATGCTTTTTTCAACTTTTAAAATCCTTATTAATTCATTTAAAATAAGAATAATGAACCAATGCCATGTTAACATACGCAAACAATTTTCTGAAAATTATAGTTTTAAATTGAGGTATACTGACATATGTTTATTTCAGGTGTACAACTTAATGATTTGATATTCTATATGTTTCAAATGATCACAATGTCTAGTTAACATCCACGTAGTTACTAATTTTTTTCTTACGATGAGGACTTGTAAGTTCTACTGTACTAGCAGCTTTCAAATATGCAACACGGCATTATTAACTATAGTCTACATGCTATATATTATGTCCCCATGACTTTTTTTTTTTTTAAATGTCTATTTATTTTGAGAGAGCATGAGTTGGGAGAGGCAGAGGGAGAGAATCCCAGGCAGGTTCTGTGCTGTCAGCAAGGAGCCCAACATGCGATCCAATCTCATGAACCGAACCATGACATCTTGACTTGACCCAAAATCAAGAGTCAGATGTTTAACAAACTGAACCACCCAGGACCCACCCATGACTTCATTTTATCACTGAAGTTTATAGCTTTGGATCCCTTTCACCCATTTTCCCCATCCCCCACCTCTGGCAACAGGCAATCTGTTCTCTCTAGTTCTGACCTTGTTCTTGTTGTTTTTAAAGATCCCACCTACAATGAGATAAACAGTCTTTGTCTTTCTCCACTTGACTTATTTCACTTAGCATGATGGCCTCAAGTTGAATCAGTAAGGTCACAAAAAGCAAGATTTCCTTTTGTCGTGGTGGAATACTATTGTAATGTATATATATACCACACATTCTTTATCCATCTTGGCTGTTCTAAATTATGCTGTAGGGAACATAGGGGTACATGTACTCAAATTACTGTCTTCATTTCCTTTGGATGAATATGGAAAAGTGGGATTGCTGGATCATATGGTAGCCCTCCTTTTCATTTTTTTTTTTAATGTTTTATTTATTTCTAGGAGAGAGAGAGACAGCATGAGCAGGGGAGGGTCAGAGAGAGAGGGAGTGACACACTCTGAAACAGGCTCCAGGCTCTGAGCTGGCAGTCAGCACAGAGCCCGACGCGGGGCTCGAACCCACGAACCGCGAGATCATGACCTAAGCGAAAGTCGGACGCTTAACCGACTAAGCCACCCGGGCGCCCCGCCCTCCTTTTCATTTTTGAGGAGCCCCCATAGGGTATCCCATACTAGCTGCACCAGTTTACATTGTAATGTATATTCTTCCCTTCATAGTCACATTTCTTGAAATCAGAAATTTCATTTCCTTCTTCCTCTTGCGTTTCCCCAAAACTTATTTTCAACCCTCCTCAACCTCATGCTAAAAGAATTTCAATACAGTATGGCCAGTAATGTCTACATTGCCAAGCCCAATGGCAACCCCTTACCGCACTTTATGGGTGCTTGTCGGCTTGGCCCAGTCCTCATTCCTAGGTTTTCATTGTATCCCTGTTTTCCGGATCTCTTGCACAACCCTGTGGCGTCCTTCTTCACATACTTATCTTTGCTTTCTTAAATATTGGCCTCTCCAACATTTTGTCCTTGACCTCATTCTCTTCTCTCTTTCTTGTTAAATGTTCATTTACTTTGAGGGAGATAGCATGAGTGGGGGAGTGGCAGAGAGACAGAGAGAGAGACAGAGTGAGAATCCCAAGCAAGTTCTATGCTCAGAGCCGATCCCACGAACCATGGGATCGTGACCTGAGCCAATATCAAGAGTTGGACACTTAACCAGCTGAGCCACCCCGGGGCCCCCCTCACTCTCTTCAATATAGTTCCTCTCTGAGTGACTCAGTCCACCCACATAGTTTCAGCTACACATCTATGCAAATGCTGCTTCTCTTTATTGGCAGCCTAGACCACTAATTTCAGTCAGTTTGTAATTTTTTTTTTAATATTTTTATTTTATTTCTAGGAGAGAGAGAGAGAGAGAGAGAGACAGCGTGAGCAGGGGAGGGTCAGAGAGAGAGGGAGTCACAGACTGAAACAGGCTCCAGGCTCTGAGCTGGCAGGCAGCACAGAGCCCGACGCGGGGCTCGAACCCACGAACCGCGAGATCATGACCTGAGCTGAAGTCGGACGCTTAACCGACTAAGCCACCCAGGCGCCCCAGTCAGTTTGTATTTTTAACTCCTCTGAAAAACCTCTATTTGAGTGTCATGCAGACATTCCAAACTCAACAGATTCCAACACGTCCAAATGTTGACAGATCACTTTCCTCTAAAGCCTGTTTCTTCCTCTGCACCTTCATGTTGGTCAGAGGCACCCTGATCGCCAGCATGTCCAAGATAGGATTTCGGGCATCATTTACTCCCTCTTTGTCACCGCTTACAGAATGCTGACTATATGCCACTATTTCTGCCTGGAAAAGGTCCCCAAACATGAGCTGTCTGCTCAGTGCCCAGAGTGACTGCTGTACTTCTTGTTTCCATTATCTTACTTCGGATGGCGGCTTGAACTGTCACTTTCCTTCCTCCAGTCTATCCTTCAGGCCACTGTCATGTGCAGGTCCCGATTCTCAGATCTGATGGCTTCATTTCCTAATGAAAGATCATGGCCACATCTCCCCAGCGGCCCCCTGTTCACCCCCCCCAGAGAACCCAAGACCTGTGAGACAATGCAGATGGGTCTGTACAATATGCACCTGTGTTTCTGCTCCAGGGTCGGCTCCCTGCACGTCCTGCCTCCATATACCGAGTCCACTTGTCCTTGGAACAAACTGCTCACATTTGCCCGAGGACACTGTGCTCTCCTCTCTGCCTCCAGGCCTCCCTCCCGGCGAGCTCTCCTGAGATGTCCTCCCCACTCTCCGTCTGGGAAGGTTCCAGCCCGTTATTAAATTGGGAACAAGGCTTTCTCTACCCCACCCTTCATTTTCTTGGAGAATGTATACAAATATACATACGTATATTCATAAATGCACATAATACATATAGATACACATATGCATATATATACATATATACACCCACATACATATATATACGTGCATATGTACATATATACAATATATGTGAATTGGTTGACCTATTTTTGTGTTTCTGAGTCTGAGACCATTTGTCTTTTTCAAATATTACTTGGCAGATGGTTTCTTTTTTTAAAAAATTTTTTGATGTTTTATTTATTTTATTTTTTTGAGAGAGAGCACAAACAGGGGAGGGACAGAGAGACAGAGAGAGGAAGAGACAGAACCTGATGCAGGCTCAGAGCTTGACGCAGGGCTCGAACCCACAAACTGTGAGATCGGGACCCGAGCTGAAGTTGGATGCTTAACCTCCTGAGCCACCCAGGCGCCCTGACAAGTGATTTCTTGATTGACAAATGCACGTTGGAGATGATCCGTGATGAAGTACAGAATATTAGAGCCACAGGATTGCCTTAGGGGGAATCGGGTCAAAAATAATTTGGGGGGGGGCGCTTATTTTCATTTTATGTTGGAAAATTACCCAGCACGTTATTAAAAATGTCTGCTTGTTCCGTGTGTGCTAAGTGTCAAGAATTCAACAGGGAATGGGATGTGAATGGACAAAGCGTTTATGCATCAGAGCAGAGTCAGAGAAATGTTGGAAGGGGTCTTGTGGCATTTAGTCTCAGTCTTCGATGAGGACATTTCCTGTGGTCCCGCCTGCGCATTGGCAACAATACCCCATTTTGGGGAAGTAGGGTCACGTACTCTCTACGTTCCTCTGGCATCACCTTGCATTTTATGCATCTCGGGTTTTTTGTTCTGAGCTTTGGTTTCTGGCTTCTGGAATACAGGCCGCGACTGGAGGAGAGGTTGGAATGAAAATATTTCTTGCTCCAGTGATAGGGTCATGTGTTCCAGACCCGGTGTCTTTGTATCCGTGACGTGGGCAGTGCTCTCTGGGTGTGGTTTGCTTCTGTTCCCGTCCCAGCTTCTGTCCCCAGGGAGGCAAACCCTTTCTTGGGTTTGTTGCTCAGGCCATGTTGTCAGCAAGCCTGCTGACCGGGAAGAAACCCAGGCTCAGATACACCTTCTCACCCTGTGGCTTTGACTTGACCAGCCGGGTGTGAGTCTGGAAACTTCCACCGCAGGGAAGTGCATCAGTTGGTCCCTGGGAGATCGGTCCCTTTGGGAGACTCTGGATTTGGAGGTCTCTGTCCATCAGCTACCCCTCCATCATGGGGTAGACCAGCTGCCCTGTTTGCTGTCAGGCCTACTTTGTCCCTTCTTTCCATTAAGAAAATAGTTACGAGGGGCGCCTGGGTGGCTTAGTCGGTTAAGCGTCCGACTTTTGCTTGGGTCATGATCTCGCGGTTTGTGGGTTCGAGCCCCGTGTTGGGCTGTGTGCTGACTGTCAGCTCGGAGCCTGGAGCCTGTTTCAGAGTCTGTCTCCCTCTCTCTCTGACCCTCCCCTGCTCACGCTGTCTCTCTCTCTCCCCTAGAAATAAATAAAAAAAGTATATTAAGAAAAGAAAATAGTTACGAAAACCTGATAACCATGCTGTTGAGTAGAACCGTGCATACAATAGAAGTTTAAAAGTTTCGGTTCTGAGAGTCTAAGCACAGAGTGTATCTCCTGTATTCATTGGTGACAATTAGCTTTTACTTTAGTTCATTAGGCTTTTTAAAAATAAGCTTATTCATATTAGATTCTATAGGCATCTAATTGCTTTCAATAAAGGCAATCAGGACAAATATAACTTAGATAAAAGGGAGAAGAATTGCAAATACCGTCTATGTGGCTTGCGAAAGCCTACACACAGGCATCGAATACAGAATTACTGTATTCTACTCAAGGTTTAAAATCATCATTATTATTCCGTATCATTATATTAGGTGAATTTTGCTTTGGTGGTGATTCTTACATATATTCTTATGACTTCGTTTTGATCACGGAGGGTGAAATGTAGCGAGCCAACCATCGATGCACATACATGTGTCTCTCTGGGTAATTACACACATACACCCAAATAAACACACACACCTGCACGCAAGCCCCGCCAGCTCCCCTCCCCATAGACAGGCGATCCGAGGAAGGAGAGAATTCTTACCACCTTATTGTGTGGCCTGTTCTCTCATCACCTGCATAGCCAAGCGGTTCATGTGACCATGCTGTGTACTGGATGTGGCGGGTTGAGGGCGTCACCACAGGGACCTTGAGAGAGTGGAGGAGAGAATGCGTTTCTCCTGGACAAGAGGAGGCAAAGTAACCTGCATTGACTAAAGCAGCGGTGTGTCTGTCCACTAGTTCTGGAAAGCTGTGTTCAAAGTAATGCAGATGTAGGGGTCCCCGAAAGTGGATTTTTTAGCCGCAACCATCTGCAGATATGGCGCCATCTGAACCTCATCTTGAAGATGTGGCTCAGAGCTGTGGACAAACAGTAGTTGGTACCAAGGAGAGAAGGATGAGGGTCCGGCTTCCGCGCTGAAGTCTGAAATCCTTGCTTCGAGATCTTCCTACTACACCCTCCTCGGCAAGGCGCTTTCCCTCTGTGAGATTGCAGACACCTGCATAGTTGCTTGCCAGGCTTGACTATTACACTAAAAACTATCATCTGGTATCAACCGGGTCAATTTGTTTTCTAAAGAAAAGCACTATTGCTGTTATTTTCCAAGGAACAGTTTTCAGGCAAAATATATTCCTCCCAAATAAATAGAGAGCTTGCTTTGGGTCAATATTGTCTGAATGGCTTTATGTAAACATGCCAATTCGTTGAGAATACATTTAGATCAGAAAAGAAAGATGTGCTGCTTTCACTTAAATTCCAAATTTTCACGTAATCCTAAGAGCCCGAGGCCATATACATTTCCTGTATCACATTTGGGACAAGCTGGAGATAGTTTTGCATGTTTGGAAGCAGCTGAGACCCATACCCGTGTGACATTTTTGTGAGTAGATGGGGATGTATTTCCCATTGAGAGGAACATCTCCTAAGAGACATCTGCAACCTAGAGAAGGTAACACATTCTTGGTTTGGCTTCAGAATGTCAGGACCACTCACTTGGAACATAACAGGAATTTCTTCTTCCTATATATAAGTTTGAGCCATATGGGATTGCCATTTGCTTGGTCCTCAAACTGTCAATTATTGTCATTTCCATATGGCTCAAACTGTATTTTTCGTACATTCACATTATCTCCCCTCCTAAACAGTAAGTTTCTCAAAAAGACAGGGGATGTAACTGCTTCATGTCTTCACCCAGCAATTTGTAGAGAAGGAGACCAGGAACAGAAAATGTTTTCACGTCAAAGAAGGAGTGTGTCTGAGTCATACAGTTCTGGTTTGAAATCTATCCTGTGGCATCCAGAGGCGATTGATACAACTATCTGGAAAACTGGGATAATGGGGCCTCAGAGGGTTGTGCTAAGCAGTCCTAGAAGGTGGGTGTTCACAATCAGTGTCACAGGATACTCTTAAAAAAATTTAATGCTTATTTATTTTTGATAGAGTGTGTGCATGCACATGAGTTGAGGAGGGGCAGAGAGAGAGGGAGACACAGAATCTGAAGCAGGCTCCAGTCTCCGAGCTGTCAGCACAGAGCCCGACGTGGGGCTTGAACTCATGAACTGTGAGATCACGACCTGAGCCAAAGTCGGATGCGCAACCAACTAAGCCACTCAGGTGCCCCTAGATACAGATTTTTTTTTTTAATGGAAGAGGGGTATGCTTGAGGAAATACCCTCAAATGAATGAGTAGGTATGTAACAGAATCAAACTTCTCCTGAGTCTTCTCCAGGGGAACTTGCGGTCATTTTCATGGATGAACATGAACAAGCGTGAAAGGAAAATCTCCAGAGATGTTTAAATACTAGGATACTCATAAATATATATAGTTATCACCCTATTACCGGATGTAATTACGTGGTTTAGGATATTTGCTCTCATAGGAAACAAATATTGGACACAAGTTCCTACTGTGTGCCCAACACAGAAGATAGAGCAGTCATCAGCACTGACCGCTCTGTGCCATCCTGGTGTGCATGTTCCAGTGTGGGGAAGTGGGGAGCGCAGGCTCAGGAAGTGATGATAAGTGACTTCTGGGGTCCCTAAAGCAGGATGGTGGTTAGCAGGACAGGTGTCTCTGCCCGGCGACATTTGAGTGGACAACCGAAGCCTTATGTCAGTGAGTCTCCTGAGTGGGACCGGAAGGTGATACCGTTTATGAACTGCAGTATATACATACGGAACCTGAGAATTACCCGAGTGAGTCAGTCGGCAGGTTTAAGATGAGCAGTGAGGCTCCCTGCCTGTTAACTGTGAACCTCAGACTCCCTACCAGGAGACAAGAGCAGATCACACCCCAGTTCTGATTCCCACAGTGTGTCCCTCACTGAACTGCGTCACCTGCTCCCAAACCATTACTAAGGGCGTAACAGAACAACACTACGGAATGGCTTCGATGTAATTTCTAAATCCTCAACACTCCCTTGTAATGTGTTATAAATTAGAGAATGGTAAGTCTTGTTTTGTGGCTGGCTTCACTGAATGGCATGCTGGACATTATGGTGAACATGTGCTTGTAAGCGTATAGCATTTTTTTTTTTACTTTTTTTTTAATGTTTTTTATTTATTTCTAGGAGAGAGAGAGAGAGAGACAGCGTGAGCAGGGGAGGGTCAGAGAGAGAGGGAGTCACAGACTGAAACAGGCTCCAGGCTCTGAGCTGGCAGGCAGCACAGAGCCCGACGCGGGGCTCGAACCCACGAACCGCGAGATCATGACCCAAGCGAAAGTCGGACGCTTAACCGACTAAGCCACCCAGGCGCCCCAAGCGTATAGCATTTTTGTTCTTAGTAGTTATGGAAACAACTCTGTCCCTTCGTCCCCCACCACAATGGGCTTGACCAGCGTGAATACATTCAGTAGTGAGATGCTAGGTGTCATGGGAGATCAGAGAAGTTAAAGGGGAAGGACCAGCTGCCCAATACAAGAGACCCTGACAATGCACACAACACAGATACATGGGAGCACGTTAAATGACTCATGTACAGGCTCCTCCACTTTTCCATCCGTCCATCCATCCTTCCATCCATCACACTGTCCATCCATCCATCCTGCTATCTATTCATCCCCCAACCATCCATTCATTCGTCCATCTCTCCATCCATCCATCCATCCATCCATCCATCCATTCATCCATCCATCTATCCATCCATCCACACATCCACACATCCATCCGTATATCCATCCATCCAATCAATGAATATTGATCAACCATTCTTCTGGACCCTGAGGATGTAACAGTAAATAGGATTCAGAATTCTCCTTTCGTCGTCTTAGCCGGGGAGGGAGTAGATACCCACTACCCAAATTTTTTAAGGACAGAATTTCAGGGACACCTGGGTGGTTCAGTCAGTTAAACATCCAACACTTGGTTTTGGCTCAGGTCATAATCGAGCCCCACATGGGACTCTGTGCTGGTAGCATGGACCCTGCTTGGGATTCTCTCTCTCTCTCTCTCTCTCTCTCTCTCTTTTCCTTTCTCACTGCTCTTTCCTTGCTCATGCTTTCTGTCTCTCTCAAAATAAATAAACACACTTAAAAAATGTTAAAGGACAGAATCTCAGATTGGGAGAAGAGCTCTAGGGCAAATAAGAAAGTAGAAAAGGTGTGGGTGATGGGGATCCTTTAGATTGTGTGACCATGACCTAAAGGATGGACAAGCGAAGGTGACAAGAACCAATAAACGAAAAGCCAGGGCTGCAGAGAACAGGACAGATAGATCCCAGACAGACTGGGGCTAACCGTTGGTCTATTCACCACATGAGAGAGGCTTGCGGGTTTCCTGAAATTCAATAAACTTAACGGTAGGAGTTCAGAGTCACGCCGCGGGGAACCCAGCTTCCTTTGTGGCTGCGGGATTAGGAAGGAGCACATTGCTTCAAATCCCATTTGTGGTTTCCAGAGCGGGTGACGGGCTAAAATGAAGAGTCTCTTATCATCTGCCAGGCAAATACATGCACTGAACCTGGCAAAGGACAAATAGCTTCCTGTGAATGCTTGTCTTTTCATAAGCCAAACTTCTGTGTTAATTTCCATCTTGGTTGAGTCAGTGGATGGCTGGACAATTACCTGAATGTTTCTGAAATAGGTGGAAAGAAGATGGGGGGGGGGGGGGAAAC
>NW_027528610.1:3322206-3377369 GCF_008692635.1 Crocuta crocuta | reverse complement strand
GGAGGGTGGGGGGGGGGTGGGGGGAAAGTAAATTCTTACTGAATGCTAGGGGGAAAGAAAGGTCAGTCAGACAAAACTGTAAGGATGAATTGAGATAATTTTGGTGTACAAATCTGTAAAATTTTGGCGTGTGACAGTGTTGGTACTAAAGTAAATTATGAAGAAGGAGCATACTAAATATATTTGATCCACATGATGTAAATTTTTCTCTATGCTTTACTTACCAAAAATTGAGTGCAAACATTTTCAAATACCCACCTGTGCAAATGTCACAGTGGCAGGAGGTAGATCCCTTTTTATATTTAAAACGTATGTGGGAGTGAAAGGAAAAAGGTAAAAAAAAACCTAAATTTAGAATTTTAATGGAAGAACATATTGGAAATGTGAAAACATTATTTAGGACTGTGTTCTTTTAGGGTCTGATCACAGATGATGCTAGAAGTAGTCATTTTCCTATTGGCATCTATTTGGCTTTTTTTTGTTGTTGTTTAAGAGATGAGACCTTATTTTATGGTTATGTCTATTTATTTATTTTGAGATCAGGATAGAGTGCGGGAAGGGAAGAGAGAGGGAGACAGAATCCCAAGCGGGCCCTACGCTGACAGAGCCGATGCAGGGCTCGAACTCATGAACTGTGAGATCATGACCTGAGCTGAAATCAAGAGCCAGATGCTTAACCAACTGACCCACCCAGGCGCCCCCGGCGTCTCTTTGAAATGAATGCAGAGAAGACCCACATGAAAGCCCAAAGAGCTGGGTCCAGATGAATTTCTATCTCCTCATTTGCTTCTGGTGAGGAAATAAGATAGACTGCAATTAACTGGTATTTTATTTTACTGGTGAAATAGCGAGTACAGTAGAGCACGCCCAGAGTCTTCATCTGCAAGTTTCTTGAAAGGAGTGAAGTGCTAATATTTCACCCCAGATTTCTCGAGGGGTTGGTGAAGGAAGAGAACAACGCTGATCTGAGAATATTGATGCTCTGTGGGTCAGCCGTGCTTAGCTGCTAAGAAACGAGAAGAGCTGGCCCATTCTGCGTAGGCGTGGCTCCGGGAAACTGTAAACCATTGCCTCAGAATAGCTAGAAGAAGGATCAGATCCGTACAGAAGCTCTTTGTTCCCAAATGATAATGTAGGAAGCCCCTTCAATCTATTGCGTGGCTATGGATGAGTTCACATCTGTGACCCTTGTAGCTGTGGTAGGATCGATGTAAGGCCAGTCGATGCGGCTATTTATTAAACAGTTTTTGTGGGGCTTTTTGTTGTTGTTATTGCTTTGTATTTACGTTTTAGGGACGATGCTCAACATTAATTCTCTTTGCAGGGTTTCGTGAAAGGTAACCAATATCTATCTGTTTCATCATGCCTCAGACACTCAAATGCTGAGTCATCATGTCCATCCAAAGGGCAGACATCATACCATCCTGGAATTAGAGTTCTCCAGAGACTTGTCCCGAGGGCAGCGCCTTTTGTAAGGGCGGGGTTTGGAAGCTTCGCTTAGGCAATAAGAGGCTTCCCGTGAAGCCTTGGACTTTCTTTGCCAAGAAGGTACTAACCTCATAGATGGGGACCTTGTAGAGATCTTGTCTCTGTGCATCTCAGCTGTCACTTTGGGGCAGAAAAATTTCCCAGACCTGCTGCAGCTCTGTGGGCAAGTGCAGCTTTCTGGGTTGTGTCCTGAGCTGGCTGGCACCTTGGTGACTTTCGGAGGTCTTGTGATCTTACATGTTCATTTAAACCTGAGAAGACCTCCACTGGGCAGTAAAGGGCATGGATCAGAGTCCTTGCCACCAAATCCTGGCTTAACATTTAATTTTCTCTCTTGTTTGGGACACTTTTATTTCTTCCTCACTTATCACTTTTTTTTAAATGTTGATTTACATTTGAGAGAAAGAGAGAGAGACAGAGACAGAGCATGAGTAGGGGAGAGGCAGAGAGAGAGGGAGACACAGAATCCAAAACAGGCTCTAGGCTCTGAGCCGTCAGCACAGAGCCTGACACGGAGCTCGAACCTGCGAACCATGAGATCATGACTTGAGCAGAAGTCAGACACTGAACCGACTGAGCCACCCAGGCGTCCCTCTCATTAATCACTTTTAAGACCCAGATTAACCTTTACCAGTTGCGATCTTTCTTGGTGTTCTCTCATCCCCTACTTTTTAAAAATTCTCATTTTGGGGCGCCTGGGTGGCTCAGTCGGTGGGGCTTCCGATTTCAGCTCAGGTCATGATCTCGTGGTTCGTGGGCTCGGGTCCCGTGTTGGGCTCTGTGCTGACAGCTCAGAGCCCCGAGCCTGATTCACATTCTGTGTCTCCCTCTCTCTCTGCCCCTCTGCCACTCACGCTCTCTCTCCTTCAAAGATCCATAAACATTTAAAAAAATAAAAAGTAAATAAAAATTATCATTTTCTCTCTCCTAGCTTAAGATACAGTCTCATTTAGTATCTAGTAATTACCCCCTCTCCCACCATCTTACCATGGTTTGTGCTTCTTCTCTGCTGCGTAGTGTACTCTGTGACTTAGAGACCATGCCTTACTTCTCTTCCTTGTTCAGAGCACAAACTACTATGCCAGTTCACTAAATTCTCCTTCATGAACATCCCTCTTTGTTTGAAAACCGTGACACAGTTTGGCAAGAATATCAGAGGTCCTCTACATATAATGTCGCCACTGAAAACAATGCTAGAATTTGCCATAAATATTAAATCTAATCCTAATTTGAAATATTCTGTAATATCTTCTTTAAGCTTGGTGCTAGAGTTCTCATTCGATACAATTCACTAATTCATCTCATCAGCAAACCTTTATTGAGTTCCAAATCTCTACGGATCATTGCAATGTGTGCCACTGGGCAAATGTGTAATAAGTCAATTCCTAGTGCTGTTAAGGGAAATAAAGTATGGAAATAAAGTAAGATATCATTATTTCCTGGACAAAAGTAAGGGACTGAATCTGGGTTTGTGTAATGGGGTTATAAGGGAGGCATGTGCTGTTTAGATTGTAGCATTAGGAAAGGAATCATAAAGGAGGTAAATTTTGACTGGTTCCTAAGGGAAATATAGGAAGAGGAGCCACTGGACATTGTGCTCGAGGGGCTTTTGTAAGTAGGGTGTTAGAATAAGAAAGTGTGAGGCATAAGTCTTTGGGAAGAACAAAGGATCCTTCTTGTCTAAAGCACAGTCTGTTTCACGATGGAGCAGAAGGGGAGCCTGTGGCTAGATTTGGGAATGACCCAGAGCAGAGTGAATGTGGGGGGAAAGAGTTTGGGCTTGATTGGGGTTGTAGGTACGACTGACCCCAGTTTCTAGAAAGAGGAGTCTCTCAGCAGTGAGTAGCATGGACAAAGGTGGATTACAGGAATCAGAGAGGCCAGTTGAGGAGCTTGGAGTAGAGTTTAGTGAGGGATGAGGGAGAGTAAACAAGGGGTCTGGAAGCAGTGACGGGGAGAGTGGATAAACACAAGGGTCATCCCCAAAGCGGACTCAACGTAACAGCAGCAAGGAGAGTGAGGTGTCGTGGCCAGTGCTAAGAGGCTCACACACCTACACAAGTCAGGAGGAGGGCCTGGGATGAACAGATAACTCGAAGTAAATTGTGAAGCTAACTGAATGCCTAGACAAATGGAGGAGTAAGATGTAGGAGGAAAACGGGGAGTTCCCTAGAAATAGAGCTGTTGGAGGGCTATCAGTCCATATCTGGAGGCCATGATTTGCTGTGTTAAGTGGTTCAGTTTGTTTCACAGAGGGGGAAAAAAAAATCAACCTAAAGATAAATATTTCTGACATCCAGATGTTCAGACAGCAAAACCTGCCTCAAATGTCAGAGAAATCTGTCTCCAGCATTCTCTTACAGTCCCTAAAAGTGAAAGGAAGCATATACCTTCCATGCCATCACTTAGACCAATACTTATTATTCTTCATGGGAGACCAAAAAAAAAAAAAAAAACAAAAACAACCAACAACAACGTGATTTTGATGTGAATGTTTTTGCAGTCTCTCGAGTCCTCATCCGCTGTCCGTGGTCCTGAATTGATAATGGAGGCGTGGCATTGACAAGCCACATCCCCTGGCTATGTACAAGGCTCCTTGGATGCCAAGTTTATGCTTTCCAGCACTCTTTGAGGATCTTCATTAATGATGTTGGGCAGGGGGCCCTGTCGTCCCTGTTAAAATGAAAATCTTGCTCATGACGAGTTAAGGGCAGGATTTCAATTGACATCTGGAGATTTCTCCAGCCGCATTTACGCACAAAATGCATTTAAGTGATGTCATGCTATATAACAAGGTGGAGAGCGGCTGACTGTGTCCAGGATCATGATGATATCAGTCTGATGAGGGTGTCCCTGCCAGTGTGCTCCCCACAGTGGGAAGCGGAACGAAAATTGCCAGCAGAGTAATGTGGCTGCGTCTCACGTCATTTCTTCCTCATGGGGATGGCCGTTCTCATCCTGGACAATCCTTCGCTCCACTGCTTTTAGATTTCGTTCTAGACACACGTCTTATTATTGTTATAAAGCTGTTACTGTTAACCTTAAGTTGATTTAAATGGGCATATTTTCCCCTCCCATCACCACCAATGATCCAGAATATGAAAACATTCCAAAAGACCCGGGATCCCATTCCTTGGCTCTAATAACCACCTTCTTGTCTTGAAAACCTGAGGGCTTTCTGTCTTATGCAAAGATGACCTTCTATGTCTCATGTCAAAATACCTTATGAACTGAGGAAGAAACTGAGTTTCAAATGGGTATGTCTTGATGTTGTCTATCAAAGATAGAGCGTCTGTGCCCAAGTCCATGGGAAATGTCTATAGGGTGAAATGAACAATGCCATTAAAATTTATTGTATTAATATTTGGGAAATAGGCGAGCTTTAAGTGTTAGCTCTTTAGCTTCTTAGCTTTAATTGCTTACTTGCGTTTCTAAAATGTTTCACATGCTTCTTTTAAGGATGATACACAGTCTTGTTTGTTACTATAGGTGTTGTTTTTGCTACGTACCTGTTCTGCTAATCTCAGGAACATCTCAGGAATGGGGACGTTGTCTTATTTTAACACGCAGTGTGGAATTAGGCAGAAAGCGTAATGAGTATGGCTTGAGTTGACTCTAGTGTGTTTTTGTTGTGTTAGAGTCATACATCATTATTTTCCATCCATGGAAACTTGAATCCCATCCAATTATCTCATAGATGTACAACCATCAGGCATTTCTTATATCGGCCATCCAGAAAGTTTTGCTCCATTTTTCATTTCAGTATGAATACATTTATTCTAAAATTTCCCAGTGAAGTGTCTCCCCTCATCGAAGGGCACGTCTTGTTAGAGATGCAAATAGCATCAGCACCATGGATGCATTCCTCTCTAAAATGATTAAAGGTGGTTTATAGAGACTATTTCTGCATGAGCTATTGGGTTGTTACATATTTCCAGGAGATTTTTTTTTTTAATTGTTGGGGCATTGTTTGAACATTCAGTTTTGCTTTCTGTATTAATTTCTGAGGTTTGGGATCTAGAAGAAAAGAATCCCTCTTACTAATTCATGATCATTAACCCTCCTTGGTAGTGGTAATTGGCTGTGCAACTACTTTGGACAGTCATCAGTACTTTCATAATATTGTTTTCAGGTCTGGATCCTCATTTTGATTTAATTTTCATTCAACTTCTGCTTGTTTTCATTCAATCCTTAGCTCCAGAACTATGTCTTTAATTCTTCTATGTCTTCCTTAGCATGTAACACGGTATCATTCATTGCTGGGTGTTAGATAGATTTGTGTCATGTGGCTTCATTCTTTTGTGATGGAGTGTTTATCTACACTGTTGCTTTCTGATAAAGGTTGTGACGATTTCAAAAGGTGGTTGAATCTTAGTTCAGTGAGACTTGAACATTCCAACAGAATTTCCCATTTAGAGTCCAGTAGTCCTGAGAACGGAGCACACTTTGGTCAGCTGGTCCAATACAGCTTCCCACCCTGCCTGTAGTGGGTGGGGGCGGGGGCATCAAAGATGAACGGGACCAAAGAGACACCTCTGGACTCTTACGGGGATAATTTCTGGGGGATCCTTCTTTCTGATAATAAAAAGGCCCCAAACATCTTACGCCAGCCACCTCCCCTTCCCTACCTGGGTGTGGGTGACCTGCATGGTCGTCAGGAGCTGCAGGCTTGAGGACAAGGTGGCAACCCAATAGCCAAACATGGCAGCCTGGGGAGAGATGACATGGGTCCCTGGAGGCATCGCCGAGTAGGTGAGCTATCAACCTCTCTCTCTGGCCTTCTTGTCAGGTAAACAACACGTCTTTCCTCTTTAAAGTTCCCAGTTTGGACTTACCAGATATGCTGCCAGATACTCCGTACCTGTGCCGGTGGGCTTTAATCAGTGGTAAGATCTTATGCACTAACATAAAACTGTACGGTAAACACTAAAAGACTGGATTTCAAAACATGGATTACAGAGAGCACAACATGCTACAAAGCCACATGGAAGAACCACCAATTATTTGGGATTTGAAAAAAGACATTTCTTTTGTTTCACTTACAAGTGCTATAAATGACGACCAAACAGTTTCTTCTGTCCTCAGCTCGGGAGAGCAACTGAATCCAGTGAAACAGCAGAGGAAGATTATCACCGCAGTGTTAATTTAAACGAGCGAGTCCAATATGAGCATACACACCATTTGTCTCCATCTGTTTTAATTTTTTTGCAAACAGCATGAGGGTTAGAAATTTATGTAAGTGGTAAAAATAATCAGTGAAATGCTAATGGTGCCAGATCCTCAGTATAATGCCCACATGAAAGGAGATAGCAGAGGCCTGCAATATATGGAGACTGGTATGATGCAGCGCTAGCCTACCTGAGCAAGTCCTTGGAGATGTGTCATGACCCCATGGCAGCAGAATTCTACTCGAAGAGCCCAACCCGACTACAACATTGGAATGAAGAAGTGTGCAAAGACAAAACCTTTATCATCAGCTAGCACACGTGTGTGTGTGTGTGGGGGGGGGTCTTCTCCAGGGTCAAGGTGCCAGGGTAACGCTATCCTATGAAAATAATAGGGGAGGAAAGGTTAAGATGGAAGAGAAGAAATACCCAAAGCAAGAAGGAAAAGATGTCCAGAAGGGGATGAGGGGAAAGGGAAGGGAATCTCTGAAGGATGTTGGGGCCACAGAGTCACTCCGCACGGGCTACATGAACAAAGGAAACCCGTACTCCCCACACAGCCAAATCTGTTACAGGCGAGCACAGAATGGCAGTGACAGGGTGCTGAGTGACGGTTATAAAATTACATGCCTTCCGAGATTTTACTGGAAAAAAATCGCATGCATATGCCGGTTTATTTTCTTGACCATAATTTCACCAAATGTGGAGATGGTAAAGCCATGTGGGGGAACAAAACCCAACAAAACAAAAACAAAATGAAAAAACAAGATACTGAGAGTCTGAATGGGGCACACAGAGGAGTCAAGAAAAGAGGTACCAGATAGGCTCTGAGGCCAACATTAAAGTATACAGCCAGAATAAGGGCTGAGAACCGGGAAGATGACAAAAATCACAAATACCAATCGAAAAGACACTGAATGTCTACTGAGTAGACTGTGTTTATAAGCAAAGGAAATCACCAACGAGGAAGAAACCACAGGAAGGGTGTTACACCTCTGAGCAGGGCAACCAGAAGGTCGACATCAAATAATATGCACAATTTAGTACCATCTGAGAACATGGATGCTTTCCTAAACCCTCTTAAGATATGTCAGGACACTAAATATTAAGCCTAGTATAGATCGTGTCATTTAAAACACGAATGGGGCACCTGTGGGGCTCAGTCGGTTGAGTGTCCAACTCTTGATTTAGGCTGAGGTCATGATCTCATGGTTTGTGAGATTAAGCCCCTGTTTGGCTTCGCACTGACAACGTGGAGCCTGCTTGGATCCTCTCCCAGTCCCTCTCTCTCTCTGCCCTTCTCCTCCTCACGTGGTTTCTCTCTCTCTCTCTGTCTCTTCCTCTCTTACTACCCCTCCCCAACTTGGGCTCTCTCACTCCTAGAAAAAAATAAACATTTTTTAAAAATGAGTATCATACTTAATGACCAACCTTAAGATTATTATCACTTATTTAAACCACCGACTTTATTTCCCAGAGGGGCATATAATTGCATTGAATGTTAAAAATGTTTGCATGTGTTTTTGTTCTTTATTACATTTTAAAATCAGCAATTTAAAGACTTCAAACTCTGTCTTAACAACAAAATGAATAATGTATGTCAAGAAATATAGAATGACAATTGGCACCAAATAATGGAGGCCATGTTTCCCGATCCATCTTACGTGGTTGAGATAGAGTGAGTTTCTAAAAGAAAGCATAGCTTCTATTTCTTGGTGCACCAAAGCAAAATTGCCAGAGATTATACACTGGATTTGACTTTAAAGACGAGACTCTAGTTGTAGGGCAAGCATCGTTTTCAAATAACCAACTGGTTTACTACAAAATCTTCCACCCTCCGCCCAAACACTTGGATATAAGATAGCATAGAAGCGATCATTACGCATGGCTCAATTACTGTACTTCTTTCTCTGTCGTTGTCATTTGTGTTTTTACTTTTCTATATTTCCTCAGGTTCTGTAACGAGATGTACTAGTTTTTGTTCAAACGCAATGATAACGCCTTTCTCTTTATCCATCCATTTGTCTCTTAGTACATGTTTTCATTTTGTCTTTATGATTTTTTTAAAGTTTATTTATTTATTTATTTATTTATTTATTTTGAGAGAGAGAGGAGGGAGAGAAAGAATCCCAAGAAGGCTCAGTCAGCACAGAGCCTGATGCAGGGCTCGGACTCATGTACCATGAGATCATGCCCTTAGCCGAAACTGCTTTACCAACTGAGCCACCCAGGTGCCCTCGTCTTTATGTTTTGATTGTCCCTGTGTATTCCTGCACCCTGCGTACCCCTCGGCCTGCCCTGTCTTCTCTTAGTGACATCATTGATCCCTATTTCCACATGTGTCCCCAGAAGCACACTTGCACACATACCTCACCTAAGAGGCTTCTCTCTCCCCTTCATGGTCTCCATCTATAGCTCACAGCAGACCCTCTGTACCTGACTTTAAGATGAGGTGATTATAAGTGCGTTTCCTGGAATAGAATGGCTCCCGGGGGTGGGGGTGGGGGTAACGTCATAACCTCTCTTCCAGAGGCTGTAAACAGCACAGGTTCACGTGTTTCTGAGGCCATGTGGACTTTGTCTTCCTGTGAGGGACAGAGGTTGGCTTTATAATCACTCAGGTGCCTTTCCCAGGTGTGCAGCTTCGTGGCCGAGCTCCAGGAATGCAGGGGAGCCATGATAAAGTCTTGGCAAACCCAAACCCAGCTTTTCAAAAACCTTCTAGGAAATCTGAGATTTATAAGGCTCTGTAAGGGTGACAGAGAGTAAGGGGCGTAGGCACAGAATGGTGTGGAGGTGACAGAAATAGAGGAAGAACACTGAGACCACAGAATGCTCGCTGGCCATGCCATTGTGACAACTCTGTGCTAAAGGAATATAGACTCACTGATGGGATCCAAAAATAGGACAGAAATAAGAAGTAAAAGGAAATGAACTATCAGTTCACCTGTGACAAGAGCAAGGGCAGATGAGCAAATCAAGGCAAAGCCGCCTGTGGGTCTGGAAGCGAGCATCTCAATAATTATGCTTCGATGACCTTGGAAGGACATCGCAAGTATTTTTGTATTTGGTGAAGCACATTCCGTACATTGTCTTGAGTTGTCCTTAAATGGTTCTCAACTCACGTGAACATTGAACTTCTAAAATAATGTGTTCTGTAAGATTGTTCAGTGTTCCCTTTCAGGCTTTACATGGGAGGAGAGCATTGCGCAATTTCACAAACAACATTCGTGGTACATTATTTTTTAATATCGATTCCCTCTTTCACATCAGAAGTTGTGCTAAGCATTGTAGACTCATCAATGTACCCAATGGACAACATTTCCTGCCTAGTGCAATGTATATTCTATGGAGGATGTGTATATCAATGAATTGATAGGAGCTAATGGATGTTTTCTTTAGATTGTTACTTCTTACTCCACTGGAAAAAAAAAAATTGTGAGGTCTTACACCAACAGCGAGGAAGGGACAGGGCATGCGGGGATGACAGGAAGCCAGAAGGTGTTGGTTTTTTAAGAGATTGTTAATGGAAATTTTTTAGGCAAATTCGGTATCGTCTCCACTTTGAGCCTTCTGCACATTTCTGATCATGAATTAAAAGTGATACCAGTCAGCATGCGTCTGGGTTTTCCCCTCACCTATCCTCATGGAAAGTTGGATTTCACCAAAGTTAGGGTGTTGCTGAGCAAGAATCTAGAACTAAGAGTAATGTGTGGGCACCGGTCGGAGTAGCTAAAATGAACAAATCAGGAGACTCTAGATGCTGGTGAGAATGTGGAGAAATGGGCTTCCTCTTAACACCGTTGGTGGGAATGTGTATTGGTGCAGTCCCTCTGGAAAACAGTGTGGATGTTCCTCAAAAAATTAACACTAGAACTCCCCTGTGACCCAGCAATAGCACTGCTAGGAATTTACCCAAGGGATATAGGAGTGCTGATGCACAGGGGTTCATAGCAGCACTTTCAACAAGAGCCAAATCATGGAAAGATCCTAAATGTCCATCAACTGATGAATGAATCAAGGAGATGTGGTTTATCTACACGATGGAACACTACATGGCAGCGAGAAAGAATGAAGTCTGGCCACGTGTAGCAACGTGGATGGAACTCAAGGGTGTTATGCTGAGTGAAATAAGGCAGAGAAGGACAGATACCATATGTTTGCAGTCATATGTGGAACAAGAGAAACTTAACAGAGGACTCTAGGGGAGGGGAAGGGGAAAAACAGTTAAGGAGACGGAGGGAGGCAAACTATGAGAGACTCTTAAATACTGAGAACAAACTGAGGACTGATGGGGGTGGAGGAGAGGTGAAAATGGGTGATGGGCATGGAGGAGGGCACTTGTTGGGATGAGCACTGGGTGTTACATGGAAACCAACTTAACATTAAACTGTATTTTAAAAAAAACAGAGAGTGATGTGTGGGAATGAGGCTGTATGCAAAGTCATGAGTCTATTACTCCAAGAAAGATCAGGTATCACTATCTCCATCTTGGAAGCCACAAAGAAAGAAACACATCAACCAGTCTGCACAGGATTCTGAGTGTTTGTGTGTCTATAATGTTAGGGTTCAAGGAGGGTAATAGGCTGCTCTGTTGCTTGCAATTCTCCATGTCTGAGTGAGAACAACTCTCAAGGTTTGCCTTAAAATATCAATGACACAGATTCTTGAAACCATAGCAGTGAGTAAGAGAAAGAGGTACTGTTTTGGATTCAACGTGTCATGATCCGCACAGATGGGAAAAAAATACACTGTGTTTAAATTCTGCCCAGAAGTAGTAAGATGGGGGCAACTAGCTCTCCAGTCAGTTATGCGGCTGATAAAATATTGGTTGTTTTATTGAAATTTCCTTGGCTCAGGAAACAGTCCTAGCACCATATTGGAAAACAAAACAAAACAAAACAAAACCCTACTTTCTACTTAGTGTGATGTACAGTAAAGAAGGTAAGATAGCAATACCATATATTGTTGAGACTGAAAGTGGAGAAAAAAGTATCTTCTTGGTAAATAAGTGGCTGGTTTCTGTTCGCATCCTTTCTGGTCGAGTCTTATGGTGGTGTTCCAGCTGCAGCTTGGGGTGACCTCTTCTCAACCCACTGGATGTTGTGACATTTGATCATTTTCAGGCAGAAAGTATTTGTTAGGAATATTCTGTTCCAAATTGCAAGTAGGGCAGTTTGTATAAAGAAGCTCAGGTTTTGATCCAGTTCATGAGGAGCTTAAAGTCTTGTTGGGTAAAGCAACAAGATCTTAATTACGGAATAAGAGAATGTATAATTAACTGCCAGCATGTGTGGGGTAGATAATTAGAGAATAAGGCAACAGATGTTTTAAGGTGTTGACTGTGGATTCAGACAGTAGTGCAAAGTTGAAGAAAACACCATAAGCGTGGGCTGAAATTTGTCAGAGGGCGCTTTGCACTTCTGTTCTGTTCTTACTAACTAGGCTCTGGCTGAGTTTGATATCATCCCCATGAATGGTTGTTTGGGCTTCTCCTGCTTTGCCAGAGAATTACCAGAAACAGATTAATTTAGAGATACGACGAATTACGATACGTTTCACTGGTCGGTGACATATAACTACCAACACACCTGAATCCTATTCTCTGCCTTTCTGGAAGCTGCCCAAATACAGTAGTGACTGCAGCCCACACTTTTAGGTCTGTGGTGGTCCAGTGCATTGTGTAAAATTTTAATTCCAGTTAGCCATGCATATTTTTGAGCTAATTCCAAAATCTAATACACTTTGATCAATATGGATTCTCATATGGATTCTTTGTTTTCTTTGCTGCAAAATATCTCCATGATTAATCGTTCAGTAGACCAAAGGTTAGGTATTTTGAGATTACATTTATACTAAATCTTCAATGATTCATCCTTTAATGAAGGGAAGCCCATCTGTTATATTGAATCCATGTATATTCCGTTGTATATTCTTACTTAAGCCATTATTTAAAAATAGGTTATGCATTTGGCATAGAATTTCAGATTGTCTATGTAGGCAAAACATCGGATATAAAAGTACAGTGCTCATAATTTATAAAGTATGTTTGAGACCATGTTTAATGATTTTAATTATAGGTAAACTTAATGTAACAAATTTATTTTTTAAATGTCAATTTGATAGGCCTTTCCCTAAAGTACATAAAATTCCCTTTGCTTATAACATGCTAGAAATAAGAATTCCTGACAATGAACAGTTCGTTTTTTAAGCCTGCAAAATATCCAAGTAGAGATTTGAGTAACAGAATTTAAGCAAAATAACCATTTTGTCTATATCCCAATGGGGTTTTTCTTTTCTTTTCTTTTTTTTTTTTTTCTGGTTTATTTTGAGAGAGCAAGAAAGTGTGAGTGGAGGAAGGGCAGAGAAAGAGAGGGAGAGAGAGAATCCCAAGCAGGCTCCACACTACCCACTCAGAGCCCAACAAGGTGGGGGGAGGTGGGGGAGGTTGTATCCCACCAACCATAAGATCATGACCTGAGCCGATACCGAGTCGGACGCTTAACCAACAGCCACCCAGGCACCGCCTCTGCTTTTGTTTTTCTATCAGATTATTATTTTTCACATAGTTTTAAATAATCTATGTGTAGCAGAAACTTTCATTCGCTTTTTTCTGGTCTCGCAGCTAAATGTCTTGAATACGTTGTCTACATCAAATGGTGACCATTAAAAATTAGTCTTAGAGGTGAAAACCATAATTTTGCCTACATCTTAGCCACCAGTGCTTCGATTATTGCACGTACGTACGTATGTATACACGTTTTAACATAGTTTACTGAAAACTCTTTTTCAGTAGGATTATGATGTTTGAAATTCTGCCCCAAACCCTATAATCAGGTTCCATGTTGATCAGTTTCTTTGTGTCTATAGCATCTTTTTGTTGATATTTCAAAAATTTGAAGTGTTCATTCTACTATAAGTAAAAGTGTTATTTTGTTAGGAGGAGTTGATCAGACCCATTACATCAAGAACTTTCTAGTAGAAACTCGATATAGTCTCTAACTAAAATCTAACAGTGAGTGTGGAAGTAAGTGGCTCTTGGCTCATCTGGGGGTGTTTTGTTGTTGACTTCCACTTGATTCTGCTAACTTGGAAATAAATGCTGGTAGAGATTCTTCTTATTCTTCCTTCTCCTCCTTCCCTCTTCCTCCTCATCTTCCTCCTTTTCCTCTTCTTTCTTCTTTCTCCTTTTTTCTTCTTTCTTCTTCTTGTAATGGTTCAATTTAGGCAGCATCTTCCCTTCCATCGCACCATGCAATCCATTACCAGAAAAAATAGATTTTACAAAAATAAGAACATTGAGCCAAAATGGAGACGCATCAAGTTGGATCAGCCTGAGGGTCTCCAGCACCGATCCCACGTTCATGAACCCGTGATCCTTACATATACACATGATGTGCATTTTAATGATTTAAATATGGAAAAGAGATTGTGATGTCATCTGCCCAATGATGTGTTAATAGAAGAGTCACTGATTCTTATTCTAAATGATTTCAACCCTCTTCATGGTTTTCATACTGTGGGGCTTTTCCTCTGTCTAGTCCTCTCCGCCTTGGGATGCATGTGAAAATTGTTTGAGACCCTGTAATCCCGATGCCGTCTCTGAAATGACTCTGCAGAATCAAACTGCCTCTCCACAGCAAACAAAGTCCGCTTTCCTGTGGCCACATTCCTGGAGCCTTTTTCCCATAGCTGGCAAAATACTGCTGCTTAGTCGAGGCAAAAACCAAGCATGTATGCACTTGGTAACGTACGCAGTGTTCCTCAGTCAGCATTATGAAACTGCATCTTGGCATACTTCATGATTTCAAATATAGTCTTGGGACCATATGAACTGTTTACTCACATCACCTTAATGCTTTAAATCAGCGTCCTTGATAATGTACCTGTTAGATGTTAGGTGTCTCCTAACATTGTCTTCGTTTCCCTATTCTCCTTTACTTCATTAAATCTGTATCATTAAAAATATTCATAGCACTGCTAGACTCCCTCTCAGGAGCTGAGGAATTGGTTGATCTTGAGGCTGATTCAATTACCACTGACATTTGCTGGGATATAAAGGCCATCCATCTCTTTCTGCCGATTTTTGTCAATAGTCTCCTTTCCTAGTGACTTATGAACCATTCTGTAGCTTTGTATCCCAAGCCATACATGTTAGATTCATTAATAGAATTTATCTTCACAGTGGACTGGTCCCAATCTGCTCTGCTTCGCTCAGTCTGTCAACTCATAATATCTGGCTAAAAGATGCTAATGCATCGTTGGCTCATTTCCTGTCAGCTCTCCCTAATTATTTGGTTTCGAAGCGATAGTGCGTGTTACACATATTCATCTAGCTGTCCAATTAACACATGTTTCTAGGCGATTCTGATAGGGAAGTTGACTTCTTCCTTCAGCCCCGATGGAAGAAAACAAAAAAAGTGGTCACTGGCATGACCCTGAGCTTCGCATTCTTTTCGATCTCTTACGCTAAGGTTTATCATGTCGCTCCACTGATACGTTCTTCTACGGCATGAAGTTGCCCCCATACATTTACAGTTCTGTACTGATGGCGCGGACCCCTCCTTTTTGTTTAATAAGATAGGAATACGGTATGAACCCCAAAATTACCACGTCCGTCATAGATGGGAGTGTAGTGTTAACCATAGACAATCTGAACATCATCAACAGGCGACTTGCATCAACAGGGCTCAGTGAGGTTAGCCTCTGGCCATCACTGTATGTTTGCTGACAGAGCAGAGTAAGTGACCCTCCTTCAACCTGAATGATGGGGCTGACGGCCACTGGGGGCTTCGGTGGCTCCTGAGGGAGAAGGCACAGGCAGGCGGGCCCACAGCTTCGCGCTGGCATAAAATCACTGTCCACGATCAAAATATAATTCCCCTTCCACTGCTGTTTTCAAATTTGTGCTTTTATCCTCCTCTAGGAATTCCAAAAGCAGTATTGGAGGAAACAGGCCACACAGAACACACGTTTTCTAGTTCAATGTGGTCAAATGTAGGATGCGGCTAACCTTGTTATTCCTCCAAAGAACATGAGAAGTTCTCAATTGAGGATGAAAATTTCAAAAGAAAATCATTGTGTGTCTTAACTCCCTCTTTACTAAATGGCAGCCAAGAAGATTTTATTTGGAGGTAACGGTTACTTCCCAACTAATGCTAATAGTACATGCGACCCATTGATTCTTAGTAGCCTCTCTGCTTTGATTATTATGGGTCATTTCTCGCTTTGGAACAATGGGATCTTTGAATACAAAGATGGCCCTATTGTTGAGTAATGATAAAAGGAAGGACACCATTCCAGGTGACATGTAAAACATGTGACAGCCGGTGGTGACTGAAGCGATTGTTTCCTGATGCTCCTTTTTAACAGCAATGAGAACATCCATCTGAAATAGAGTATCTCCGCCTTGAGTGGATTCTTGAGCTCACCATTTTTTAAAAATTTATTTATTTTTGAGAGAGAGAGAGGCAGCGTCAGCAGGGGAGGGTCAAAGAGAGAGGGAAACACAGAATCCAAAACAGGCTCCAGGCTCTGAGCTGTCAGCACAGAGCCCGACGCGGGGCTCGAACCCACAAACTGTGAGATCATGACCTGAGCCGAAGTCGGACGCTTAACCGACTGAGCCACCCAGGTGCCCCGAGCTCACCATTTTTGAAAGCTTCCTGAGTAAAGCCTGGTGAAGCGCGCACTGAAAGACTCAGTTTGGTTCTTTTGAGGAGTCAGAGTTAATTTGATGTTCATGGCGTGCCTTAGAAAACCTGGTGGTGTTTTCTCAAGGCTCCCCACGGTCATGAATGAAATCATGCCGTATATCAGGGCCGTTGCATTTCTAGATGGAAACGGAGAGTCACATGCCTGTGAGGACAAGGACTTGACCTTTACAAAAAAACAAACCCTCTTTTCCTCCTCATTTTTGTGATGATTGTGCACCATGCCAGCAGCAAGGAAGCCATCGGGCTGCCCCCCACTCCTTGAGCGAGGCTGGGGACGCCTGTGGCAGCTCTGTGATGCCTTGAGCCAGCACACTCACTGACTTCCAGTTCGCTGCGTGAGCCACTGGAGAGATAAGAGCCTCCCGGCTGCTCACAAGCTGCCAAGTGAATGATTGGTGTGCCCTTTGTGTCCATGCTGCAAGTGGGAATCCTGCTCCGTACAGTTAGGCCTCCGTGTACACACCGTCTGAGGATGTGGATAATTGCAGCATCGCTGCCGGGACACCGCGCCTTCGTCCGCATTTCTGTTTTTTCCACACCCAAAGGACGTGGTCAGGCTTGGAACGCACGGCGGCCTCCCGTCTCAGGGAAGTTCCTTTCCTTGATCCACCTTGGTCCTGGCCTTTCCAGCCTTGATCATTAATGTCACGTGTGGGTGGCCACTGCAGTGAGCTGCATGGGGGTGCTTGGAGCCCACAGGGACAGAGGGGGTGTAACTACAAAGCAGGAAAGGACAAAGAAGAAGAACCAAGGCACACCAGGAAAGCTCGGAAGCCATCTACGTGTTGCTTTCCTTTCTCACAGCCACATCATCTGGCATGTCCGAGGCTCGTACACAGTGTGTTCAAATGCTCAGACATAGCTGGGGGGCTGTGTCCCTTCACGGAGATGCACTTAGAAGCAGTGACCATGCCGTGCAATACGCAGCGTTGGTGAACCCCAGTAAAGGAACGCACACCTGCACTGTGGCCGGCAGAGACGGAGGTGGCTCATGGGGTGTGTTCCTAACAGAAGAGGCTGCTTTGTGCTGTGTGGTGCCATGTCCGTACCCTGCAGGGGACAGCGGACAGGCGGCCCGAGTGCCCGCACCCATGGCCAGACCCCAGATGGCTTGCTGGTACTCACTGATACCTCTTCAAATCCTGCCTTCCTCGAGTCCCCGACAGACGTCACCTTACCTGGGATTTGAGGGAATGTGTGGGGTCAGCTACACACATGCCTTGCATAAGTAGAGACGGGTGGTCAAGCGAGACGATGCAGGATGCCATCGGCTCCCAGAGGCCGCCATGCTGGCCCCCGTATGCGAGTTTTCTATGGCTGCTCAACAAATTGCCACCAGCGTGGCTTAACTGGAGTGCTCGTTCATTACCCACAGTTTCTGTGAGTGTGGAATTAGGATGTGTCTCAGTTGGGTTCCCTGCTCGGGATCCCACAGAGATGCCACCAGGGTGCCTCCCAGCTTCCTTCCTCATGGTCTTCCGAGCTCACTCCGGTGTGGGCGGGCTTCTCTGTTCCTCGGGCTTGTTGGATCCTGGCCCCTCTCCTGCCGGCCATCAGCAGCCCCTTCACCACAGGACACGCTACCTCTTCAAGGCCAGCAGGACACTCTCATACTCAGGGCAGCTGAGAGAGAATCTGACCTGGAATCTCCCATATTCTCATCAAGTCATCGGAATCCCATGTCCTTTCCTTGTAATGTAAGCTGATCTGAGGATGACTCTTCTGCAGTCTTGGCAGGTGCGGCCCATACCCAGTTCACTGGGATTCTGGGAGGGCTCCATCTCGAGGTGTTGCCTAGGGGTCTCCTCCCCAGCCCGTTGTTAAATGCCCAATACGTGCGTTTTCCGGTGCTCCCATAACACATTCCTGTAAACTTGGTGGCTTATGATGGGAGAAATGTCTTCTGTCACAGCTCAGCAGGCCCGAAGTCCAAGATCAAGGTGTTGACATGGTTGGTTTCTTCTGGAGGCTTGGAGAAAGAACTTCCTGTTCCCGGACTCTCTCTCAGCTTGTAGGACTTCTAGTAATCTTTAGCGTTCCTGGGCTTGTATACTCTCTGTCTCCATCTCTATATCCATCACCTCCTTCTCCTTATGTCTCCGTCTCTCTTCTTTTTTTGTAAGAACACCAATCATTGGATTTAGACTCCACTCCTAAATTCGGGAGGGTTTTAGTTCCAGGTCCTTCACAAATGACATCTGCAAAGACCCTATCTGTAAATAAGGTCACACCATGAGTTCTCAGTGGGTATGAGTTTTAGGGATGCTCATCAGTGCGTGGCCATCCACCATGCTTTGCCCAAAGTCAGGTGCTGCTCGTCTCCATGCTTTCATTTTTCATCACACTCTCCTGCCTCTTTTCTGAAATGTCTTCTCATTTCTTTTCATCCCCCGGTTGATTGCATATTTACTCCCTTTGTGTCTTCAGGGGAAATACCGCTGACCAGCAGATCATTAGAGGGTCGCCAGGATGTATATGTGCCTTACATAGACATGGTAAACTGCCCACGCATAATTGTGTCAAGAGTAGGATTTTAAAAATTTGGTGTGATTATTAATTGTTGCATATTCCAAGAGACTACGGACTTCATAAGAGCAAAGGCGGACTCTCCTATGGGTCGGTCTCCTCAGCCCTAGCATTTTAGAAGAAATGGACAGTATGAAACCCAACTTACCTTCCTATGAAAAGCATTCTATGGGAAAAGATAGTTGCAAATGACAGATCAGATAAAGGGCTAGTATCCAAAATCTATAAGGAACTCACCAAAGTACACGCCCGAAACACAAACAACCCAGTGAAGAAANCATGGCAATGAGAAAGAATGAAATCTGGCCACGTGTAGCAACATGGATGGACCTTGAGGGTGTTATGCTGAGCGAAATAAGTCAGGCAGAGAAGGACAGCTACCATATGTTTGCACATATAGGTGTATTAGGAGGAAGCTAATGGAGGGCAAGAGGGAGGAAAAGGGGGGAAATAGTGGGGGAGAGGGAGGGAGGCAAACCATGAGAGACTCTTGAATTTTGAGAACAAACTGAGGACTGACGTGGGTGGCGGGGAGGGGAAGGGGGTGATGGGCATGGAGGAGGGCACTTGTGTTATATGGATACCAACTTGACAATAAACTATTAAAAAAAAAAAAGAAAAAGAAAAAGAAAAGCATTCTGTGGCTCTACTGCAGAAGAAATGGAGACTGTCTCCTAACCGTCCAAAAACCATGGCTCCTGGCTCTGTGCTGTGTTTTCAACATGGGGATTTTACACACTCATTAAAGGAGAAACAAGCCATTCTTTGCAATGAATTCATGCACACAGATATTTTCTAAGTATCTTGTATGGTCTGAATATGTTCTCTCAGGTTTCACTGGTTAAGTTGCTCACCCCCAGGTTGATGGTACTAGGAAGTAGGGCCTTTGGGGGGTGATCTGTTCATCAGGGTAGAGCCCACATGGCAGGATTCGTGTTTTTACAAAAGACACCCCAGAGATCTCCCTCACCCCTTCTGTCACGTGAGGACCCAGCGAGAAGACAGCCACATATGAACCAAGAAGCAGGTATCACCAGGTTCCAAATCCACTGACATCTTGATCTCAGACTTCCAACCTCCAGAACGTGAAAATTGAGTATCTGTTGTTTACATCAACTCATTTACGCTGTCTTGATTCAGCAGCCCAAGTGGACTAAAGAAGACAACAGATACTGTGGAGAAATGAAATGGAGAACAAAATTGTCCTTAGTCATCGATTCTACTAGCCATGCGGCACGCTGACGGTATCATACCCTCAATTCTAGTGGCTTTTTTTTTTTTTAGAAGAAAACAAATCATTTGGCATTAATTTCTGCCTCTGAACACAATAAGATCATTTGCGACCTCCCATTCCTCATTTTCTTCTGTTACAACTTGAAATTAAAAACAAATCTACCAGCTATCACACTTGATTTCTTATTGTGTTATTAAGTTAAAGTATTATTTTGGGAAATGATGTTTATTTGGTCTTGTCCTATTCCTTAATAAGATATTTTAAGTGGTGATTTGTGTGTGTGTGTGTGTGTGTGTGTGTGTGTGTGTAATCTTCAGTTCATCTTTGCCATCCCATTGTTTTAAAAAAATTTTTTTAATGTTTATTTTTGAGAGAGAGACAGTGTGAGCAGAGGAGAGGCAGAGAGAGAGGGAGACACGGAATCCAAAGCAGACTCCAGGCTCTGAGCTGTCAGCACAGAGCCAGACTCGGGGCTCAAACTCATGAACTGTGAGATCATGACCTGAGCCGAAGTTGGACCCTCAACCAGCTGAGCCCCCCAGGCACCCCATAACTTCCCCCATCCTTACCCTTCATCTGACTTCATCCTGCCCGAATTCCTGAGCTTAATGGAGTTTAATTTTTCCTGATTCATTAGATTACTGGAGTGTTTCTTCCTATGCCTTTTACTGGGCATTAGGGAGGACATAGTCTTTGATCCCTTCGCCTCTGAAAATCACTTTGTAAAGGACAGATTGGCGAAACTTTTCTACCAAAACCTGATAGATCTTGCTCCGTCACCAGCTGCAGTTGCCACTGCAAAGAACTCCCAGGGGAAAGAGAGAGAGGTCTTTGCATCTCCGTAGTCATCCTAAAGACATTTGGGGGCGCGGGGGGCTTCCCGCAAGCAAATGCATGCAAGTGTGTTGGAGCACAGGACGGGCTGCCTGAGGAACTTCACAGGAGCAGAACTGGAGGGACCCTCTTTGCCCTCCCCGGGTCTCCTGCCTCCTCCCCTTCATCTTCCATCCACATGCCTCCTAGAGCCTTTCCTGGCTGCCCAGCAACTTGGCTTCTTTGAGAAAACGTGCTTCTGTGTCCCCGAGGGTGCCCGCATGCCTGAGTCCCCTGGCCCTCCCTCGAGGCCAGGCGTGCGGGGGATGCGCTGGGCTGCGGTCGGTCAGCACAGCTGATACCGGTCACCCGGCTCACCTCCCCCTCTACTGGGCCGGCGTGCGATGACTGGGGTCTCCAAAGACATCTGCACAGAGACTCCGTATATGTGTTCTGCTCAGATGCCTGTCATTCTGTCTGTCTGTCTGCACGTCACGAATTTTCAAGTGCATCGCCAGGATGTGTCCCTGAGTCGAGCTCTCTCCGTCTGGGTGCTTGTCGGCTTGTCTCTCTAGTCTGGGAAGGACGGGGCTGTTGACTCAGAAATACCATCTTCAGTCTTTGCTGAGGTCCCTGCAGGATCTTCGTGTGTCTCCCCATCACCCGGCCTGTGTTCTTCACGCACGCGGGTTCCTTTCCTGTCCCCGCTGACAAACACTACTCATGGCCACAGTGTCATTGACCCTTTGGATTCCTTTCCGTGAGCCTCCTTTGTTGTTTAGGTTTACATATGCTTACATAATATGTATGTGTATATATGTGTAATACTTAATATATATATATACACACAAAAATACAAATATTTACATATTACTTATTTAATACTTAATATATAAAATATATTGTGTATTTAATAAGGCAAATATTAATACCTTAATATATACTTGATATTTAATTTAATATATAAATATATAATTAATTTGCATATAAAGTATATTAAGTATNACTTATTAGATATGTATTTTATATACTTACTAAATATATGCTTTTAATATTTAATATATATAACACTTAAGTATATGTTTTATATATTTGCATGCTATAAATATATATACAAAATAAATAAAAATACATACATATAGTAAATATAAATTGTATGAATATATATGTGTGTGTGTGTGTATGCATGTGTGTCTGTGTGAATATTCATGGCCACATCAGAGAATGTCAGTGTGAAAGCTGACTAATCATTTTGGGAGGGCATATATCCCCAAAATGCCAACATCTGTATTAATAAATACGGTCTGTCTTTATAAGTGAATATGAGTTGGCCCAAAATAGCAACCCAAGCATTATATAATGGCTTCATAAACATAAGCATTGTTTTTAAGCATAAATATTTAATTAATGCACAGTTTATTTTGCAGTACAGTGGACTTGTTATGCTTCCGTCTTTTTCAACTATGTAGCTAATGGTGCTTTTTGAAAAGAGAGGCTTCATCAGGCCCATGCCAAAATAATTAATAGTACAATAAATAATACAATGAGGGCAGAAGAACCGTGTTTCCCTTCTTCAAGCCAAAATTATTCACACTCGCTTATTGTTTTCAGAATTGAGGTTAGAATGATTTTGCTGTTACCCAAAAAGCTTACTATTTTAAATTAGTAAATTTGAAAATGTATTGATATTTTGACACACTTCATTTGTGCTGTTGAAAGCTTCTGAATACATACCAATCTTCTATGTGTCCAAGATTTTATATATTTTATATGATGTGTCTTACATACTTCTTAAGGTTATTATCAGACCGCTTATTATTAATATGAAAGGCCTTTTCTTTTAGATATGTTAATATTCATATGAATATTATAATCAATATGAAAATTGATTTTGTGTATTGATTTCATACTGTTATAACAAATACCTCTTCTACCATAATTTGTTTAGCTGAAGTCCTACATTCTTTCCCCCTGGTTAGATAATCATGTGCAGTAATGACTTCATTGAATCTTCTTTTGAGTATTTTCAATTCTCATTCCTTCTGTTTTGAACACATAGAACTTGCAGAAGTCTCTTGAAAAATGATGGTCATGACATGATTTCTTTCCCTCATTTTTAGTGAACATTCACGTCGTTTACTCTTTCCAGAGAGTGGTCCGTGTAAGCGTACGTCTACACTTCATTTGTGGGCCTAGGAGAGTGTTCCCTATTCACGTAAATAACCCAGACACTCAAATCCTTTAATTAAACTTATTATCTGTGTCAAATGCTATTTGCCATCTTTCAAATACTTTGTTCTCCCTTGATCTTTCTTTTTTATTCAATTTTTTTTAATATTTATTTTTGAGAGAGACAGAGTGTGAGCTGGGGAGGGTCAGAGAGAGAGAGGGAGACACAGAATCTGAGGCACGCTCCGGGCTCTGAGCTGTCAGCACAGAGCACAACGTGGGACTCGAACCCACCAATTGTGAGACCGTGACCTGAGCTGAGGTCGGATGCTTAACCAACTGAGCCACCCAGATGCCGCTTCCTTGAACTTTTCTTTTGGTTTCCATTTGGCTTTGCTCTTTCTGCTGTTCACGACACCAGCGAAATAGAACTGTTCTTTCTGTTGAACCTTCTATAGCATCCCTACAGTCAACTTCATTCCTATCGGATCATGACATAGTCTTCCGTTTTAGAGAAGGAGCATCTTATGTTCTTGATCAAAGTGGTCAGAACATCAGAACGTCTCGGGCTTCCTCACGGTAACTTCCAGGTTGGTGTGGTCACCATTTGAAGTGTCCTTCTGGTGGAGAGAATCCACGGCTTTTTCTGCATGTGGAGACCCAGACACTCTTTACGCCCGAGGAGACATCAGGAGCTGATCATGTCATTCCCTGTCTATTAAAGTTCCTCTCTCCTCATGGTACTTTTCTTCCAAATGACCCTTACATCAGGGTGTTCAAATGGATAAATGCGGAATGCACCTCCCTGCTTTCCCCTTGAGGACATACTTCTATGGTATCCTGTCTCCTGGTGAGAATTTACCTGCATTGACATCTAAGTACACTCTGCTTGACACATTTTTCCTTACAACAAATGTGGATTCTGCTCCTCTGTCTGCACTGTTTCTCTGCTCATTCTCTTCTTTCTGGCTCAGACCATTGGCATTTTCATGCCTCTGCACCAGAGAAACGACACCTTGTTTTCATCCGTGAGGAATGGCCAGTGCCTATCTAAATGTTCCCCTAGAGACTCCACATGCTGTGTTCTCTTTTCTTCTCCTCTGCTTCTTTCCCCACAAAACCCACGGCTGTGTTTTCTTTATTCTCTTTCCTCATCTTTGAGCAAGTCCCGATGGCGCCACCTAAGGTGTCTGCTCGCAGACAGATCTGTGAGAGGTCCTGTCCTGTGCTTCTGCTCCAGCAAGCCCCCATCCCTCAGCAGGGGGTCCCAGGCTGCGGGCACACAGACCTGGGGTGGGCACCATACAAATACGACCCTTTGCAGTGGCTGACCCCATGGGACAGCTGTTCAAATTCCATTGCCAATGAGATGTCCCCGTAGATAGCACTGTCCCTTACTCAGACATTAAGTAAGTAAGTATTTGTTGACATTAAGCATTAGTTAAGTAGTAGTTAATCTAAGTGTTAGTTAACCGTCAAACCCTCTGTACTAGCTGAGTATGCGGAAAATGACCTCGGGCTTCCAGAGCTTTTCCTGAATTGTCCAGTTTTGCAGCCACAAGGTACGGGTACCATTTCCAAAAGCCCCAACCCGCTCGCTTACATGTATGCTTTGGCTGGTTTACGTTTTGTCTAATTTGAATGCACACCTAGAAATACCGGGGGCAGGAGATTTTCTGAAATCACATGCAGGCAACCCCCCTGGGTTAGGAAACCTTTCCTAGGTTTCTTTGGGGTTTTTTTTTTTGGGGGGGGGGTTTGTTTTGGTTTTGGGTTTTTTGGTTTGTATGGACAGGCACTGATTCTCTGTGACGTGTGGCTGTATGCAGGGTGCTCCCAAATGTTTACTGATTTCTTTCCTGCCTTGGGTGTAGAATCATCCCTAATGCAGAGGTGCCATAGCAGGATCGTTGGGCAAGACTGAACTCTCTTTAGGCTCCGTAACGGGCTTAATAAAAACCCACCCGATGCAGTGTTAGGCCTTCTGCTCTCCTTCATTTACTATGATGTTCGCATCTTTTTGTTTGCTTTTATGGGTATTCCATTCGGGAACTTTGCATCTGGGAAGGCTCACTAGGCACCATACTGGAAAGTAACTTCTTAGGGAAGGACCCTGCAAAGAAGAGCTTTTATCCAACTCTTGAAAGCTGGCTGGGGTATTGACCAGCAGGTACATGTGGTCATGGCAGGAAGAATGGGTTTTCTTGATGAAAGACTGAACTGGAAGATATTCTCACCCTCCTTACCATCTTCTCATTAACTCTTTTCTTATACTGTGAATCATTGGGAGCTGAATTTCGTCGTTCCCTATTTCTCAAACTGAAAGTAATAATAACCTAAACCGAAATCCATTACCTGGAGAGATTTTCATAAATACCTAAAATTGCATATAATTACCAAAGAAATGAAGTCATTAAGCTAGCAGGGACTTTGTCTGTGGATCTCAAAATAACATGGCTTTAAAAACAGAACTCACTTAGCATCAGTCTGTAAACACCTAGAGAGAAATTACACTTACATCTTGGCCCAAATTAAATGGTTTATGGGTTTATAATAGAATGAATTGATTGGCTTAGAGTCATTAAGGGTATGGGATTAAATAGTTGTATTGCCGAAAATCCCATCGACGACCCATTGTACGGTCACCACACGGTATTATTTTCTGAAGTAATATAATGCTAGTGTAAATATATAATAATATTGAAATCAATGTAAATTAGAGATTGTCAAGATGTGCTTAATAGAGTGAGGTAGCATTTTATGTTTTCGGCATTATGTAAGGCTTCTGAGTCCTTGGGGACGGTGCCTTGAAATATCTTAAAAATCTCTTTATCACTAACACCTGGGACTGTATCCAAAACACAGGCGTGTTCTTCAAGCTCATTGCCACAGTCTTGCCTGAAGAATGAGTTAGACTTGATAAAATGATACTCTGATGATTCAGAGACCTGCTCCCAGTCAGATAGATCTCTGCATTTATTCCATTTGGGGAATGTCTTATTTCCTTCAGACCATAATCTACAACACCCAACTCGTGCCTGTCCCTAAAGACCAGCTGTCATTCATGTAGGTATAATTTTTGTTTTCTTTACTAGACTCAAGGTCTTAGGGCTCAATGGCTTATTCGTCTCTGTGTTTCAATATTTAGTTTGGGGCACAAAACAAAGCCACCTTGCCACAGACTAACCTACCACCTTGCGTAACATAATTCCCCCCGTTTGCTAAAATGTTGACTCTTTCTTGTGTTGCGTGATGTGTTGGGGACCTGGGTTGGAATCCCCAAAACTGTGGCAGGTTGATCTCTTAGACCAAGTTCCTTAGGCACTGTTTCCCTACGGTTGGCTCATCTGTGTTATGGGGGCAAAATGGTTCCTGACAAGTGTTCAGAAGGTTACGAAGTATCTGTGTTTCAGAAACATTGCAGTTGAGTTAATGACGTGTCATAATGGGCCACCTAGGAAGCTCAGTCGGTCAGTGTCCGACTTCAGCTCAGGTCATGATCTCATCATGGCTTGTGAGTTGGGGCCGTGCATTGGGCTCTTTGCTGACAGCTCAGAGCCTGGAGCCTGTTTTGGATTCTGTGTCTCCCTCTCTCCCTGCCCCTCTCAAGCTCTTGCTCCATCTCTTTATCTCTCGAAAAGTAGATAAACAGTTCAAATAATTTTTAAAATAGCAGTGTCATAGAGAAATAACTATTGTAGTAATACACCTGAGGGATGAGTTAGGTGATGTGAACATTTTTACTCTGTCACCAGCTCCTATGAATTATAGACACGATTATCTGCCATAAAGCCTGTTGTGTAATCATCAACTAGGTCTTGCATTGTTTGGGCAAGTCATCTACATTTGGTCTCCTTCAGCTTCTTGACTTTGTAAAATCTTGACCTGTAAGGTGTCAAGTAGAAGGAAGCTGGGCTCCCTGGAAAAGTGTCTGATTCTAGAAACGGGGCAGGAAATAGACAAGATGAACCTAGAACACTTTATAGTAAGTGCTAACAAAACAAAAATCCCAAACAAAACTAAACCAAACCTCAATGATAAGAGTATATCAAAGGATCACAGAAGCCAAATAAAAGCATGCTCACTGGCCAATGCTTGAGCAATTCAAGGAACAAAATAGGTAGTGGATTATAATTCAGAGTATAAAGTAAATATCCATAACCTCTTATTGCAATAAATGACTGAGTGAAGAAATGCAACAGGATTTATGAGTTTCCTATTTGTGCTGTAATGAATCACCACATAGTTACGGGCTTAACACAACACAAATTTATCTTACAGTGTTGGAGGTCAGAAATCCCAAGTGGATCTCACTGGGCTAGAATCAAAGTATTTTACAAGATGGCGGTCCTTTGGACTATCTAGGGGAAAGTCTCTTCGTTGCCGTTTTCAGTTCTAATGGTCTCCAGCATTTCATGATTGATGGGCCCCTCCTCGATCTGCACAATCCACAGGTGTCATAGTTTCCTATCTGTCTCTGACACCGATTCTCTTCTTTTGCGTCCTTCATCCACTCTGAAGGACTCTTGTGATGACATTGGGCCCATCTGGATAATCCTGGCTAACTTCTTGATTTAAAAGTCCTCATTGTATCTGCAACTTCCATTCCCCCTTGTCACGCATCACATCATATTGTCAGGTTCTGGGGATTAGGGTGTGGGTCTCTTGGGGAATGGGTCACATTATTCTCCCTCCCGTGTGCAGTGGAGACACACCTCCCATGAAGAAGCATTCTGATTGAATGTGTGGATCGGCTCCCTCAAGGCAACGGAGCATGAATCTCTACTCCCGAGGCTTGGCTGTGCGTGTGGACTTCCTTCCAGAGGACACCACTCTGAGAGGAGCGGAGAACATGTCACGTGACAGTGGAGAAAGCTGGCAAGCACGCTTCAGCCAGGTGGTCAAGGCCAACATGAGCAGTGATGAGTCGCAGTGACAGCACACACACTTGATATGCTGGGGTGAGGAGGGCACTTGACCTCTGTGGGCTGCCTCCCCAAATTTTATAACCCCATCAAACCATGAAAAAACAGACAAACCCCATTTGTGGGATTCTACAGAATTTCTAGAGAGGAGCTCTTCAAAACTGTCAATATCACATGAAGGGCTAGTATCCAAAATCTGTAAAGAAATTATCAAACTCAACACCTGAAAGACAAATAAGCCAGCGAAGAAATGGGCAGAAGACATGAATAGACACTTGTCCAAAGAGGACGTACAAATGACCAACAGGCACATCATCTCTGATGTGATCATTTCATCATCAGGGAAATACAGGTCCAAACCACAACGAGATATCCTCACTCCTGTTAGAATGGCTAAAATAAAAAACACAAGAAACAACAAGTGTTGGCAAGTATGTTACAAAAAAGGAACCCTCGAATACCTCGAATTTTAGTCAGAATGGCTAAAATTAACAACTCAAGCAACAACAAATATTGGCGAGGATGCGGAGAAAGGGGAACCCTTTTGCACTGCTGGTGGGAATGCAAACTGGTGCAGCCACTGTGGTAAACAGTCTGGAGGCTCCTCAGAAAGTTAAAGATAGAACTGCCCTATGACCCAGCAATTGCACTACCAAGTATTTATCCAAGGGATACGGGTGTTCTGTTTCAAAGGGGCACACGCTCCCCAATGTTTATAAGCACCGCTATCGACAATAGCCGAAGTATGGAAAGAGCCCAAATGTCCGTTGAGTGATGACTGGATAAAGATGTGGTTTATATACACAATGGAGTCTTTCTCAGCCATAAAAAGAATGAAATCTTGCCATTTGCAACAACGTGGATGGAAGTAGAGTATATTACGCTAAGTGAAATAAGTCAGTCAGAGAGAGACAAATAACATGATTTCACTAATATGTGGAATTTAAGAAACACAACGGATGAACGTAGGGAGAGGGATTGAAAAATAAGATAAAAACACCGAGGGAGGCAAACCATGAGAGACTCTTAAATACAGAGAACAACCTGAGGGTTGCGGGAGGGGAGGTGGGGGGATGGGCTACATGGAGGAGGCCACTTGTTGGGATGAGCACTGGGTGATGTATGTAAGTGATGAATCACTGGGTTCTACTCCTGAAACCAACACTACACTGTATGTCGACTAACTTGAATTTAAATAAAATCTGGGAAGGAAAAAAAAATGGTCAAAGTCATCAAAACCCAGAAAATTCTGAGAAACTCTCCTGGCCAAGAGCTTAAGATGCCATGAGGACTGAAATGGAATGTGGACCAAAAAGGACATTAAGTAAAAACTGAGAAAATCTGAATACGTGTCAGACTTGAGTTCATTGTACTATTTCAGTATTGGCTCATTAATTATAACAAATGTACCAGACTAATGTTAGATATTAATAATAGAGGAAATAGGGTGTGAGACAAGTCTCTGTTCTACCTTGACTATTTTCCTTTGAGTTGAAAACTGGTCCTAAAATTTAGGTCATTAAGAAAAAAAATCCCAGAACATGCAGATATCGGTCATACCTCCGTTCTCTGATTCCTAAACGGAATTCCCTAACACCCAGCCCCTGGTAACCGCTCTTCATCCATTCTATTCTCTCCTTTTACAAGTTCAGCTATTTTAGAATCCGTACGTAAGTGGAATCGTGCAGTATTTTTCTTTCTCTGGTCTGACTTACCATGGTTGTGTATAATGCCCTTAAGTTCCATCCACATTGTTGCAAATGGCAGGATTTCCTTCCTTCTTATGGGTGAATAATATTCCACTGTGTATATAGAATTATACATAGAGATATATTTGTGCAAAATAATATACCACATTCACCCACTGATGGACTTTCCAAGTGTCTCTGATTACACAGTAAAGAATTTCTGTGCACCTACTCTCCTCTGGGAGCGTAGAGCATATAGTTGACCTACAGCTCAAGTGTAACGGGGACGCCCACAAAATGCCGCTGTACTACGTTAATAAACATGCGATTTCTTCCTGAGGACTGGAAGGTGGAGAATGTACCCTTGAGCCGCTGGTCTGGCCCTTGGACTGGGCGTCCCATGGTTTGCAAGGGAGATGAGTAAGTTTGGGCAAGGCTACGTTGGATCAGTCACAGTCTCAGAAGCTAGGGAGAAGACGGTGCCTGAGCAAACCGTGGGAGACCTAGAAGTGCAGCAAAGTCTGAAAAATAATCCCGCTTCTGGCAAGAACATGACCCAACATTTATAGAGCATTTGCTTTGCGCAAGACACCATTTGCGTGTTACTGGAGAACCAGCAGACTTGAAGGAAAGCTGTGCATGATCTTTTTAGATATGTGATTCTCTTAAGCTCTTCGGAAATTCCCTGATGATTGGATTCCAGTATGTTACTGCTGCCTAGTATTTAGGGTATAATTGTGATAGTGTTGTGCTCAGTCACCATAATTATGCAGGTACTTCATACCCTACGTTGGTGTTCCCTCTTCTATTGCACTATAGGGGCCTGGTAGTTAGGGCCACGTACCAGAAAAAGTAATTTTCTCTAAAGGTAAACACGTACCCTAAGGAAAAACTATCATGTTGGCTTTGATTTACAAATTTCAAGTGCACCAGGGAGCCAGACACACTTCAGATCTAAAGTGATTTCTTGGGACGCCTGGGTGACTCCTTCGGTTGAGTGTCTGACTTTGGCTCATGATCTCACAGTTTGCGAGTTTGAGAGTCTGGAGTTTGCTTTGGATTCTGTGTCTCCCTCTCTCGCTTCCCCTACTCCACCCCCCCCTCAAAAATAAATAAACATTAAAAAATTAAAATGATTTCTTGAATCGAGGTATATGTTGGGATGTTAGGAGGCTATGTGCTAGTCTGAGAGAGAGAGAGAGAGAGAGTGTGTGTGTGTGTGTGTGTGTGTGTGCGCATGTATGCTTGTGTGTGTGTGAATGTGTGCCTCATAGAGAGAAGCAGATGGCTACAGCAGTGATCTTAGACTAGGTTGTGCATTTGTAACAAAAGACTCCAAAATTTTAGCAGCTTGCGACAACAACAAAAGCTGATTTCCCTTTCTTGATGTTTGTGTCCATTTTGGGCCTAATGATTGTTCTCTACTTCCTCTTCTTTCCCAGACGAAAGCTTTAAGCAGTAGTCCCCATTCGGGACATGCTGGTCTGATCGGTAGCGGGGAAAAAATATGGCAGAAATGAGATGCCTCCTAACATTTCCATTTGGTGTGACATATGTCTCTTCTGTTCACACTTCGTTGGCCAGGACTGATGTGTTAGCAGGTGTGGAGGGCAAATCCCCCCCCAGGGGCCGAGCATGGACATTTTGAGACAATCACAGGCTTGTGTTGAGTGGACACTGACACACCGAAAGAGAGACGTTCTTCCCCTTACATTTGTGTCCCTGTTGACATTTCTGTTGTTTGTATCATGACACATTCTATGTTCTCACTGAACAGAACAATGAACCGCTCTTTTGTGGCCAGTCAGCCAAGTTCAAAAGCAGATAGTGTTGCAAAAGTCCTCATCTGCAGTGAGATATCATCCTACTTTCCAAAGGCTTCAGTGACTTGTGGTTCTTAAAAATAGTTTGCGGGCCTTCTTTGGGGCCATTCAGGTAAGCACCTCCTGGAACAACAGACTCAGGAATTGCAGAGTAGGGAGGGTTTTGCATAAATCCAAACCCATTTCATTTTTAGGGGATGATTGCGCAGTAGTCCCCAAGTCACACACAAAGAAAGTCAAAGGCAACTGGACAGACTTTATTGGTGATGCTGGACCAGCGACTCTGACTTGTACACAGTTTCTTCCTCTATGTAGAAAGCAAGGGGACGAAATGCCAAAGGTCCCCGCTCCCTGTGATTCTGGTGCCACAACCGAAAAGTCTCACGGCACAGATATCCACCCAGCCGCTGTAGCCTATGTTCTGACTACAGAAAGCAGCTTTTCATCAGAGTTAAAACGATGCCCATGGACTCAGAATCTCCCAGAATCTCTTGGCAAGCAGAATGAATATGTATACCTACGTACATATCTACAGAGGCTTATCATTTTTTTAATACAACATGTCTGGAGGTATCTCGGGGCAAATAAAAGCCAATTTCATTTTCAACAGGAGTTTTCTAAATACAGGTTCAGAAAAAGCACCAAGCATAATTCAATATTAAATTAGTTCCAGCTTTTAAATACATTGTGATTTAATCTCAAGCTCACGGAGATTGTGTGAGGAGGTAATATAGTCTATCAGCTGAACGTTCCAATAAAAAGGAGAGATTCCTGTAAATCTAATAGGATTTGTGTTTTATTCCCAAGAACAGAAACATTTCAATAACCAAATTCACAACAACGACAAAATGTTTATGTAAAGCTGTGCGGTGCCTTGAGTTTTTAATAAGAAACACAGACATATATCAGAGACCTATATGCTTTTAGGTTTATTTGACTCCAACCAAAAAAAGTGTGAAAGGAATTCTTCCTAATTCCAAAAGAAAGAACAGGTTGTTATTCACATTTTTCTCAGTCTATCTTCCCAAGCCAATCGGAGAAAACATGCAAAAAATAGAAAAAAAAAACAAAAAACCTCCTATTATTTCACTATTACAATGAGGCATTTCGAAACTGGTAGGAAATGAGAAAGAACTAGACTTTGGTTTTACGGTAGCCACAGGCACGTGGGTAAACCAGCATAAATTGGTTGGCAGAACATTTGGCTGGCAAAGTTCACAGTAGTTAGGAAAATCTCAGGCACGTCTAAGTCACATAATAAATGTCTGTGGGTTGAACCCTAGGTGTTTGACCTCAAGACCTCACCCAGTAGCTCAGCAGTTCTGTATCTCTTCACATGTCCTGGCGCAGAAGCCTTCAAACTTGGGGATGCTCTCCCAAAATATTTTGAAAGTAGATGTCTGCTAATGACTTGAGAAAAATCCACTGGCTTCCATATGTTCTGTTTCCGAAGGCTTTCTGGTCAGCAAGAATCCTCCTCCCTCGTTAAATAGGAATGCCCTTGGGGCACGTGGGGGGCTTAGTCGGTTAAGTCTCTGCCTCTTGGTTTCAGCTCCGGCAGGACATTGAGTCCCGTGTCGGGCTCTGCGCTGACAGTGCGGAGCCTGCTTGGGATTCTCTCTCTCTCTCCCTCTCTCTCTGCTCCTCCACCACTAACACACTCTCTCTCTCTCTCTCTCTCAAAATAAATAAATATTAAAAGGAAAAAAGAGTGCTCTTGACTTCCCACGGCCGACCCTGCCATTCATCACCTGTCCCGCCCGGTGTGACCATGGCACGTAATGAATAGACATTCCAAATGCGGAATTCGGGAAGCCTCTCTGTTGAAGGCTGCATCAGTTACACAGGCAGATCAACTATGTTGATTCCTTGGATGCAGAAAGTGAACTCTTCTGTGGGGAGCCCATTTTTCAAGGTACACTTGCTTTGGATGAGACCCACAGATGAATGTTTCGTGGTATCATTCAGACCCATGTTCCAGGAAGAGTCAGAACATATGTTAAGATGTACGTGTGAGTATGTACTCCAGTGGTAGCCATGGGTGGTTGAGGCTAGCATCTTTAAAGGATCAATACCCGTTTGTGGAAGGACTGGGTTGGCCGGTGAGTTACGTAATGAGGTACGGGGGCGCTTTGTCCTGGGTCAGATCCCATTCGGCATATTGCTGGAATGAGCCCATTATTGAATTAGAAGATTAAAGAGGCCCTGTGGCCGAGGGACAAGCTAATCAATTACACACACGTGTGTGGTGGCCAGGAAAAGCATTTATGTTCCCTATAGCCCATTACACGACTTCCCGTGTGATGAAAAGAATGCATTCAGCTAAGACACGCTCTTTATGTATTTAAGGAAACAAGGCTACATTGCACTTGGAATTTGCACTGTTAAGAGACAAAAAATGTAAACTAATAAATATATATTTAATAAAATATCTCCTTTTGAAAGCAATAAGCCTACAGGTTTTCCATGTTCTATCGTTTCTTTACATCCTCGCATAAATAACGTGATCATCTCACAGTGTCTGCTGTGAGATGTCTGCGGTATTTGAGGATTTGCATACATAAGAGGCAACAAAGTTAATGGATAGTAAAAAATAAAAAAGGAACTGTAAAATTATCCTTTTGACTCAAAATGTTAATATCAGCTTCTAAAGGATTTTCATTGATTTCCCTTTCCTTTACCATGCTCTACCTTTTCTGAATTCTCTACTAAGCAGTTCTTTTCCATTTAGGATACAAAGAACTCTTTTAAATAGTTTTACTTTTTAAAATGATGTAGATAAAGCACATGAGGCGCGAACATCAGAAGCACAGCTATAAAAAAGCGATAGACATCCTTCAAGGAGCAGCAACGTTGAGATATTTTATTTATAAAATTATACTTAAATTTTAATAATGGAACAGCTATGCATTTGTTTGAAGTTGCTTAAATATGCCCTTTAATATTTAGAGCTATTTCCCCATGGAGGGTTGATAGAGGGGCTAATTATNGCTCGAACCCATGAACCATGTGATCATGACCTGAGCCGAAGTCAGACGCTTAACCGACTGAGCCACCCAGGCGCCCCTTTTGTTTTATTTTTAAGGACATTTAATTATCTGTATTTGGAAGGAAACATGCAGCAACAACTACTAAAAATTAACAAAAGGGTGAAAAATTAAATACACATAGAACATTAAAGGTGATACCTAATTATGTTTCTGGGTCATAGCCTGCTATATGAAATTAATTCAAAATTGCCGTATGGCAAATAATTTCTGTCAAAATCTCGGTGGGTGATTTTTTTTTTTTTCCGTTGACAAGCTCATTTGAAAATTCGTGTATAAAAGGCAGAGGATCTAGAATAGGCACACTGTCTCGACATAGCAGAAGGAAGTTGCTGAACTTCTCCTGTCCTGTTTTACAGCATATTGAAAAGCTTTCATCTTTGGGAAAGTTGGGGACTCACGTTGACAGAAACACAGGATGGAATATAATAAAAAGAGTCCGGTAACTCAGACACAAGTCGTGAAGAACTACACTCTTTAGCATTTACGAAAAAACATAAGAGAAAACCTTCAGAATCTTGGCTTAGGCAAGGATTTCTCAGATATGATATCCAAAGCACACGCTTTGAAAGAAAATTGATAAAATCGACTCCATCACAATTAAATACAAATGTTTGCACTTCAAAAGAGACCCCTGAGAAATCCGAAAGAGAAGCCACAGACCGGGATAAAAGATTTACAGATCATACTTCGGGGAAGAAACTTGTATGTTAAAAAATATAGAGAACGCTTAATAATTCAATGATAGGACACAGAGAACCCAAGTTTAAAGGCGGGCAAAATACGTGAGCAGATATCCCATCAAAGAAGATGGACCCTGAGAAGATGCGAGATGTCTGTAGACATCAGCTTGCTGCAATTTAAAACCACAAAGAAATGCCATTTCATGCTACTAGCTGCCACGGAAAAGATAACAAAGGTTTGACTAAAGGGTGCAGAAATTGGAGCCTGTATACAGGCTGATGGGGATGTACACCAGCCCAGCTGCTTTAGAACACAGTCTGACACTTTCTCAAAACGTTAAACATGAGGGGCGCCTGGCTGGCTCAGTCGGTTAAGTACCAACTTCAGCTCAGGTCATAATCTCAGGGTTCGTGGGTTCGAGCCTCGCACCGGGATCTGTGCTGACAGCTCAGAGCCTGGAGCCTGTTTCAGATTCTGTGTCTCCCTCTCTCTCTCTGCCCCTCCTCTGCTCGTGCTCTGTCTCCCTCTCTCTCTCTCTCTCTGCCCTACCCCACTCACCGTCTCCCTCCCTCTCTCTCAAAAAATAAACAAACATTAAAACAACTTAATAAACATTAAACATCAGTTTGCCACATAAAATAGCGGTTCCACTCCTAGGTATCTACCCAAGAGAAGGAAACACCTTCATCTAAAGTCAATATTGTTCCCAAGTGTTCTGAGCAGCATTCTAATAGCCACCAGATGCAAACAGTACATGTAGCCACCAACAGATGACTGGAAACACAAAATTCGGTCTACCCGTACAGTGGAATATTATTCATCCATGTAAGAGAATCAAGTACTGATCCGTGCTACAGCATAAATGACTTTGAAAACATGCTATGTGAGAGTGTCTGCTTTACGCACATGAGACTACACGTTCTATCAGTTCTTTTATACGACACATCCAGAAATGGCAAATCTAGAAAGACAGAAAGTAGGTCAATGAGACGGAGGCTCAGACACAGTCTTTCTGGGTTGATGCAAATGTGCTAAAATTGGATTATGCAGATAGTTGCACAACTCCGTTAAAAAAAAATCATCGAATCTTCTACTTTGATGAGTTGATTTTACGGGATGTAAATCATACCGCAGTAAAGCTCTCAAAAATCGCCCTTTGGTTAACCAGAGCTTTGGTTAAATAATCAAAGAGGCAGTAGATTACCCTGGATTGCTACTTAATCAGCGATGGAACTATGTTATCAAAATCGTAAATGCATTACTAACCTTCAGACCTTTCCTCTCTGCTGGGGAAGCTTCCCTGAGCACTGCCTCGCATCCAGCCCAAGGTGGGATTCAGATCACTCACATTTTGCTCACTGACTGTGAGGCTGAAGGCATGCAGATGTGGGTCTTAAGTCAGGATTCTGGTGTTTAACTCACTTCACACCTTGGCACGCACCAGGACACAGGTCATCTATACTATGAAAGAGCAAACACATCCCCTTTAGGAAGCGGCAGGATTATGAGACGAGGCTCCTGGGGAAGGCAAAATCCAGGTATGGGGTCTTCATTAAAGAAAGAGTCCTCAATGTCAAGTGCATGTTTTCTAGAGGCTGTGTTAGAAGAAGAGGTAGTCAGGGGCACCTGGGTGACTCAGTTGGTTAAGCATCTGACTTCAGCTCAGTTCGTGATCACACGGTTTGTGGTTTCGAGCCCCGCATCAGGCTCTTTGCTGGCAGCTTGGAGCCTGGAGCCTGCTTCAGATTCGGTGTCTCGCTCTCTCTCTCTGCCCTTCCCCTGTTCATGCTCTGTCTCTCTGTCTCAGACATATATAAAACATTAAGAAGAAGAAGAAGAGGTAGTCAAACTTGAGAAGAACACATTTTGTTGAAAGGAATCTGCTTAAACAGGGAGCACATTGTCATTCTGTGGCTTTTGACTACATCTACCTTAATGATTTTTCTCGCATTTTTTAATGAAAGTAGTGACCTGTTTCTATAGAAACTTATAAAATCTTCTTACATGGAGGAATGGAAATTTTTGTTTTCAGACATGAGGAGGACTTGTAAGAGTTTTGTGGATCATTCCCACAGCATAGTTCTCTAACAAAGGCCTTCCTCTTAAGCGCCTACACAGTTTTATCATAAATGCAGTCCCCGAGTTCGCTTTGAGACAGATTCTTTACGCCGGTATTTACTTGTTTTTAAAAAGTTTCTTTTGAGAGTGAGTGCGTGCATGTGCACGAACAGAAGAGGGGCAGAGAGAGAGAAGGAGTGAGAGAATCCCAAGCCGGCTCTGAGCTGTCACTGCAGAGCCTGGCATGGGGCTCAATCTCAGGAACCACGAGGTCATGTCCTGAGCTGAGATCAAGAGTCGGACCCTTAACCAACTGAGCCGACCAGGTGCCCCTTTTTAGATATTTACGGTAGGATTGTTGGATGTAAATAGATGTTGATATCAAGCTAATGACTGTCATAGATTGGCGTATCAGTGTCACAATACTTTTCTAAGGGATTGTACGTGAAAGTTCTGTAAGGAAGAGAGAGGCTTCCTCGAAGACTCAACTCTACTTTTAGGAGGATGAGCTGGAATTAGGCTGGAGTTTCTAGGCGTCCCAGGTAGCTCTCTGCAGCTACCTTCAGGGGGACCTTACGTTGGTAGCTTGAAATTTTCGACAGTGAGAATATTTAAGCCTCAAAAATGAACAAATCAGATTTCCTACCCACTCAGGTGTGCTTGGTAAAAGGTGTTAAACCACATAATATAGACAATATGCAAGGCTTCTCTGACTACAAAAACACCACAGCTTCACATCTCGGCTTCAAAACATGCCGAGTCCCTTTGAGTTACGTAGAACTTCTAGAAGGATGTGGTTCAGACCCTTTTGAAGTTACTGGATCTGGAATATGCATACCCTGTGTCTGTCTATAAAAAGAAGACAGTTGAGCTAATTAGCCAAACAATTCAATCTCTATTAAATGGTTTGGCATCTTGTATATGGAAAACATAAAAAGGAAAAGGGCGCGCTACATACCAAATACAGAAGAGAATCTTTTTGGTGTCGTTGAGGGGACCCCGCCCCTCATATTTTGTCTACATGGACATTATCTCGTTCATGTTTCAGGTCATCAAGGTAGGTGACTTTACTACATATTTATCTTAAATTCAATGAGTGATAACACTGAAGTAATATTAATAAGTGTTTCAAACAGAGAGAACGTGATTGATCACGTTTTATCTTCAGAAATCCTTATTGAAAATGGTGGTTTTGTTATTGCGTTTGTGTTTCTAGTAAACAGGAGCAAATATTGGGTGCTTCTCTGGCCACTTGGTGAGAGGTGACTTTCAGGATTTAAATTAACAAATTAACTGCCATTTCTGATCTGTATTTGAAATGCTGTGTTTTGAGTTCATCTGCATGGAATTAATGTCAATTTTAAGTATTTAATTGAAGGTCCTTCTGTGTTTATTACATAAATGTCTTTCTTCTTCCGTTATGGAATTTGGTAACCAGAGTGTATCGGTGACATTTCATGAATTTATGTAGATCGTAATATGTTAAAATTAGAGGAACATTGATTATTTAATGTGCATTTCTTTTGAGAATGTGGGAAATCTTTGTTAATAATTTAATTTTCTTTTTTTTCCAACTCACATTAGCTCTTTTTTTCTTTCTTTTTTTGGAGTACTATCATTTTAACCGCCCCAAACTGCATTTTCACAGGATAGGGACTATTTTTCACAAGTAATGTTTTGAATTCGTTCTTCTTGACATCTTTATGTTTTTATGCATTTTGCATCGCCCCTACCTCATTTTTTTGAAATCCAAATGTAACAAATTTCAACTTTTTGTGTGACATTTTTTTTCTTTTACTGGGTAGTATCTCTCTTCTGGTTTTTTTGCAAACCTGTTGTTTTTGAATTCTCTTTTTTTCCCTTTATTTTCCTTCTCATTATGACCCCAGGAGCCAACACAAAGAAAAACGCAGATGATATAACCAGTAATGACCGTGGTGAAGATGCAGGTATTTTTTGTTTTTTCAAAGCTCGACCCTGATGCATGATTTTATATCTCTCTCTCTATTTTTTTTTAATTTCAATCTCTTTTTCCTCCCCTTCTCTGAAATGAGTACACTTTTGTGTGCTTCTTTATTTTCTTCTTGTTTGGAAACAACTGTGCTTTTTAATCCCAATGACCTGTCGATGAATGCAAGCCACCTATGAGAAGTATACACGTTTCTAAATATGAAGTGAGTTAAAAAATGTTATTTACAAGGAATCCCATGTTTTTCTTTTTCTTTTTCCTTTTTTTTCCCCTTTTTTTGGCTTGGTCATAAGAAGAGAAAATGAAATTTTAGAATATGCATGTATACTTTCTTTTCTTCCTTCCCAAGTTACTTGTAAGTTAATATTGCATTTTGGAGATTTGGTTTTCTAAGTTCCTTCTACGAGCTGCCAGACTCTGTAAGACACCTTTGTAGAACTTTTTGGGTGTCTGGCATTTCTGGTTTTGTTTGCTTCGTTGTTTTTTTCTTTTCTTTTTTTTTTTAGATTTCCGGATTCAAAAATAGGTTTCAAAGACTCTTCTCTGGCTCACAGTGAAATACATGAAAAAGTGGTTTAACGAGATCTCATCTCTCTGACACCTGCCTTTTAGCAGCATTTAAACGGGGGGCGGGGGGAGGGTGAGAAAACAGGGATAGAGAAGATGTGAAAAATAAAGAGGCCAAAAACTTACATCTCTACCTTTTCCTTTTCAAACCACGGCTATTTTGAAAACGTTTTTGTCTCCCCCCGCCCCCCCCCCAAAATGCTTGTCTGCTATGAAACTTTGTCTCTTGAAAGATCCCAAATTGGTCGACAGATTAGCCACCAGAACTAAACTGATGCTTTTGAAAATATGGAAGATCGTGGCCTCTAAATCACAAGGACCACACTGTACCCTCTGCCTTCAGCAGAGCAAATGGTTTCAAAGAAACGAAGTCCCCAGTAAGTTGCCGGGCAGGCTCGTGGAAAGCACATTTCTCCCGTCCAAGTAACAAAGTGCAGGGACCTCCTTGTATTTACGTCCCAGGACCAAGGCCCTTGAAGAACATTTGCTTTTGGGGGGAAAGAGAAGGTAGGGCAGGGGAGCTCATGGGGACTTCTCCCTGCCAGGCAGCAGGGAGTCCGTGATGGTGCCCTTTAATCCGCCTGGGTCCAAGATGTTTGGCCAATGCTGGTTTCATGCCTGCTCTTCACTTTGTCATTATTTTATTATTACGGTTACACCCCTGTGTTCCCAGGGCTGTCCCTACCCATGTTTGCAAGCTCTTTCCTGATGGCCTCAGAACAGCACATCCTGCGCCCGACTCACCCACCAACGTCTCCGTTGTGGAGGCCCCAAGGCCCCAGAATGCCTGCGGTTTGCTGTAAATTGAAAAATGTATTAAAACAAAACGATAAAAAAAAACATTGCGTTAGATCATGTAAAGAGAAAAAAAAGAAAAGCAATGTATTAAAATAAAAAAATTTAAAAGATTCTATTAGATCATGTAAAAAGAAAAAACAAGAAAAAATGTATTAAAACCCAAACCACCTCCCCCCCCCCTTTTTTTTTTTTTTTTTTTTTTTGGTTCTCTTACACCAGCCAGGGGTATAATTTACCTCTTATTCTGCATCTCTTATTAGACCATTTCCATCTGATTCTTAGGCTCCGTTGTCCCAGTGCTTGAAATGCAACTTGATTCCCAGTAAAATGCCCCCTAGTTTTCATTGAATACCAATACCCTGTGATTTTTTTTTTTTTTTTAATTTTTTACTTTCAGTTAACAGGGCATCTTGTTATTATTCCTCAAGTTTACGGGGAACCTTATTCTCTGAGTGTGGGAGGCTTAGAGGTGTTAACCTAGCATTTTCTCCGAGAAAACCCCTTCAAGTAGCCGTCAGAGTCCACAGCAGAGTACCCGCCAGCCTGTACAGCTAAAAACAAAACCCAGCAGATCAGAAGCCAGACGCAGGAAGACATGGCACAGAACCCACAGCTTCCCGGGCAGCCGTGCATTTCAGAATGTCACGCAGCACAGGTTGAACGAATGGTTAAGAAAGGATTTTTACTGTATATTTGAGTTTTATGTGAGAAAATAAGATCTGTTCTTCTGCTACATATTCAGGATCCGCAGGGACATGTGACTGTGACACTCTTTTCTGTCCTTGACTGTGACCAGTGGGTTTCCACAGCTGCCTTACTGGGGCAGCCGATGAACTCGTTTTGAGATTGGGATCACAATTCATTTTATTAGCAGCCCCTCCCCCCACCCAAATGATAGTGGTTCATTTCCTGTCAATTCCTTTCTTGAGATGTCAGAAGAGTCTTGCTGAATGACTAGAAACAAACACCTTATTGAAACAAAAGGTGACAATAAGCATACACTGGGTACATTTGGGTTTCTTTTGACGACATACAGAGATATACATTATTTATACACATATGTGAATATATCTCTATATACAAATAGATACTCAGAAATATAATTGAGGTCACTCGTATACGTTAAACATAAACCTAAGGACTGATTTAAACGGGTGATTTAATCAGTACCTGTTCAGAAAGTGGGCTCCACAAATGGACACAGGGTCTCCGAATTTCTGACCTTAGAGACCATTTCGAAACACTGTTTTTACATCGTTGTGAAATAGAGCCACGAAGTTATTACCAAGAGCAGCTGGTGGTTGCAAATCTCCATGGGAGTTTATATCCCTCCGAAAATATATTGCATGTCAGTCATTTCATCTTGAGGTCAGAGTCTTGTGTCATATCTATTACATCTCTTTAGGGGTTTTTTTGTTTTTAATTTTTTAAATGTTTGTTTACTCTTGAGAGAGAGAGACAGACAGACAGAGCATGAGTGGAGGAGGGACAGAGGGAAAGGGAGACACAGAATGTGAAGCAGGCATCAGGCTCTGAGCTGTCAGCACCGAGCCTGACCTAGGCTTGAACTGAGGTCCTGAGCGTAATTTGGAGGTTATGACCTGAGCCTAATTTGGACGCTCAACCCACTGAGCCACCCGGGCGCCCCCTACATCTCTTTCGTTTTTGTTACTTAACTATGTTGAGATCTTCACTGCAGTCAGTGAACTGGAACAAAGACTTTGCTTGGACACCTTGTTTTGCTCTGTTTTCGATTTTACACGTTTCTGTTCTGTTGATAATTTTTTTTAACCTTTTACTTGGAGTTTGTCACCATCAGCTTCACTCGTGCTCCTGTATCCTCATTTTTAAGTTGAAAATGCATCTGTAGTCTCATGTTTGAATGAAGACGGCACTTAGGATAAAAATAAACGATCGTTTTGAAGCAGAGCGCACACTTCTTGAGATGATGGAATGATAATACCACGTGCTTCTTTAATAAGTCACCTTTTAGGAGTTGAGCCCTGTTTAGGAAGTAAGCATTTCATCGAAATCCTCTATATTTTAGTGTTTTAGATAGATACGGAAATGTACATAGGCTTTCCTATTACTTCAAATGTCCATATGCTTCTCAAAAATACCATTTCTGGGACTAGAAAATAGAATGACATTGAGCACTTTTCTTAGGCAGTCTTATCAAGGTGTATATGATCCCAAGTAGATCCATGGTTGATCGCAGTGCAAAGAAGGAAAATAAATAGTAATCCATGCCCTTTGCCCGTTGCATACCATCAGTTCCTCAGGGTGATTGTTTATCCTGTTTCCTTACTTGATTTTCTTTTCCAGACATCCATGATCAGAACAGTAAGAAGCCGGTCATGGTCTATATCCACGGCGGATCCTACATGGAGGGCACTGGGAACATGATAGACGGCAGCGTGCTGGCCAGCTACGGCAACGTCATCGTGATCACGATTAACTACCGACTGGGAATTCTGGGTGAGTGCCGGCATTGGGTGCGCGTGCAAGGGGCAGTGGCAAAGTGGAGCTTTTATTGTACTTTCTAGCGGATTTGAACTATGTCATTCCAGCCCTTGGAACGTTCTGTTTCCCTGGACTCCCTACAGGAGATGTTCGGTCGCCTTTTTCCGGCATGCAATTTTTAACTCTTGAGTTGTATTTTAGGGAACCCCTATCCTTCCTCCAACAAAGGCAGACTCCAAATTCAAATGCAGTTTTACTGAAACGCTTTTCTATCTTTGGGCCAAATGAATACTTTGTTGTGGGACACAGCTCTGTAGAGGGAACACATTTGCTGATGGGTGATACTTTGGGAAGAGGTGATGATGGCCACAGATACTAGATTTCTTTGGTTGTCTTTAGCTTCTGTGTTGGAAAACCTTTCACCTAATTCCTTAACTGACCATCTGTGACCATTGTGCCTCTGCTGTGGGGTTACAATGACCATTATATTTGCATACAGTGGACCTTGGCTCTGATTTCAAATCTGCGACAGTTTCTGATTGACGATAAGAGGTCACTGGATAAGTGCACGGAAATCCACAAGTAAAAGCTCTGCGTGGTTTTGCTGTTTGTTTCATTTTTCCGCACTGGGGGCTTGGAAAAATAGATATTTGGGATGGTCGATATTTTGAGATTTATCTTTTTGTCTACCGTTGTATACTGGATGACTAATATTCCTAGGCATACGTGAAAACGTTTGTTTTTAAGACAACAGTGCATTGCGATGGTGCCGTAAAGCTCTGACAGTGTGGTTCTGACGAGTGAAATGTGTCAGTTACAGTAAATTAAAAAACAGAGTGAGCCAGTGGAGCTTTGCCAAACAAAATCTAAGGCTCAAAATGTTCTCTCCAAATGCACAAATATTACCAGGAATTATTTTAGTTTCACCTTGAGGTTTTCATTTTATTTTGAGCATTTTTCATCATTTACATGTGAAAACATCCACCAAGGAAAGCCCCCTGGAGCGGGGTGAGAGGTAGATATGCATCCGTAATTTACAAATGCAAATCACCCACAGTGGTTTGCAGAGTTGAGCCTTTTGGAGCATTGATAAAGTCCTGGAAATTCCCCGTGGGTATTTGTACGTTAACGAAAGTAAAAAGCATTAGTGTCAAGAGCCCTGTCGGTTTATGATTTTAGTTCTTCTGTTTTCATAGGTCCTGTGAGCCAGGTCTTTGTAGAATCATTGTGGTTAACATCACATGGCAATGATTGCCTTCATTTCTGAACATTCTTCGGCACTTTCTGGCTAATTGCTTTGGCCGCTAGTCCTGGAAACAGGAAATTGTGTTTCTTGATCTTTCACAAAAGGTCCGTTCCCGACAAAGGCGTGGAGAGAGGAAACAGCGTGTCAGGGTTGTGTGCGCATTGCCTTTTCGAAGAGGGCAGTGTATGGGCCCCCCGCGTAGCATCATCAGACCGAGGACGGGGCTCTGGGCTCTGTTTTCTGATGAAGCAATGCCCATTGAACAAATCCTTGCTTTGGTGGAGTGACAGAATATTCTCTTGTGTGCACGATGTGTTGATGTTCCTTAAAAGGTTAGATTTGAAAGGAAATTGATTCCCACCCCCAAAGCCCAGCAGTAGTATGGAGCTCTGTCTACACGGTGATTCCTTATCAGTTTGGCCTGTTTGTGCAGATCTGGGAAATGCTGTGGGATTATGAACACACATACCCACTGTATACACACACATGTATAAATGTGTATATTTACATACGCATATATATACATATAGGTGCACATGCACATATGTATGCATACAGATAATTTAAGGAAAAGATAAAAGTTTGCTCTCAAAATTTTTCCCACTGAAAAATGTTAAGTCTACCTTTTGCTCCTGAGAGTTAAAAAAGAAGTCGGTGGCAAAACAGAGAGCCGTAGTGGGCGACAGAGAAATCAAAGAATCGATTTAGCATCTCTATGCCCGTCTATTTACATCCCACGAATGAGCTACTGTGGAGGCCCTGAGAACGCCACAGACCCCCTTTTATTTGCTGGGGTGAAATGTGCCAACTTGGCCCGTTAGAGTGCGAGAGATGCTGAAATGTGACTTGGTTTATCTTTATCGCAGATCTTGCATTTCTTCCCGATCCTCTTAAACACTGCTACGGGGCACTTCCTTTTCGCGTGCAGGAAGCAGGCTATTTTCAGTCTTGAGAAATATTTTTAAACCATTGCCATCCCGATATTCAAAAAGACGATCGAATAAAATGGCACCACCGTGCGTGGCGACGGACGTTCTAATTAGTGCTTCTGAGACGAAGAGATATGTTTTTAGCAAAACGTTGAAACGTTGAGTTTCGTCTTCAGAGAGTCATTAGTGCATAAGTGCTCTTTTTCTGTCTACGAAAGGGAAAAATATTGTTTGGTATTATTGTTTTCATGGAGTAATAAATACTGTTTTCCCACCCAAACGAGAGGGTTTAACAACAGGAATTATGGTACAGGAGGCTGGTGCAGGGAACGAACACAGATTTCAGAACGAGGCAGAAGGGAACGAGCGTCTTCCCCCATCCCACGTCTGTGCTGTGATGTTCAGGAAAGCAGCCAATTCCTTTCGGAGTCTCTGTACAGGGATCTAGCATTCCCTGCCTTGCAAGATGATTGCACATCTAATATAAAAGCTTACGGGCTTTGTGTGTGAAGTCTTATAGCCCAGTGCTGGCAGCGAGAACACCAAATACCTTATAATTTCCACTCTGACTCATACCGCCGGACGACATACAAATATTGTCGCTTTGCACATGAAATCCCAGCCGGTGAAATACGTAATCGTACTATCAAATACTGCCCTCTAACCTGAGCCTTAATTTAAAAAGTTAATGATTATAAGACCCTTGCTTTTTGGAATATGAATGTTTTCTTTACTCAGAACAGTGTGACACGGTCTCACCAGCCATCAGCCATATAATTTGTTGTCTAGTCCGGAATACTTTGAGGGCTGTTAATATGCTATTAATACACTGGAATGGAGCCAGGCAAGCTGGGTGGTATCATCAGAGCTAGAAGGTCATTATTCATGTCTCCGTGAAGTCTAGTCATCGGACTGGTCTTCCATTTATTTCCAAAAAAGATGCTCTTTTATAAACACACTTTCTCTTACAGTCTACACCTTGGTCATTAGGAAGGCATGCATATCGAACATTCGAGTACCCTCAGATCTACCTCTTACTTACCTATTTTTTTTGAGATGAGCGTCCAGAGACCTTAGACATGTAAGAGGAATGTCCTCACAAATGCTTTCTGGTGGAAATACCTGGAATTTATTTATTTGGGGCTCTTACCTGTCCATTCCCTCTTTCATTGTCTCCCATTTGTCTTTCCATGTTGAGTCTTCATTCTACCTCCATTTAAAACATTCATTTGAGTTTACCTCACATGGTAACACTACTTTTGGGTATCACTACTGCAACTTGAAGCCTCGTGCACGCTTTCAGTTACTTTGGCTTCACAACGGTCTGACTTGTATGCAATAGCACCCACTCATTGAGAGCCAGCTGTTGGCCAGCCACGGATCGCTGTAGGTGCTCACTTAATCCTCACAAAGCCCGTTGGATGGGTTCGCTTACTTTACTTGCAAAGAAAGAGAGGCGTGGAGGTGAAGGGTTGACTCCCAGCAACACCGCTTGTGGGGATCAGTGCTGAGATCCCAGCTCAGGGCTGAGGGAAGGCTCAAGTCTATAGTTTGTCCACTGAGATCCCACATCTAGCCTTCCCCTCAGTATGAAGCATGAATCAGGTAAACGACAGACTGAGTTCGGCACCGATGCGGCTTCCTTAGTTACCCAAAATGTCAGATGCACTTTTTAGTTGATCCAGATACAAAATTGTGACTGTGACGCGTACAGTGTGTTCTTCTGCACCTCCACGTGGGTCTTGATAGCTCGTTCATTATCACGGAGCTCGCGGAGGGCGGTCTGCACCCCCGCAGCGGCATGGAGATCTAACGCTTTAGGGGCCAGCCGGGGTGGGATTGCTGTTCCACCTTGGGTGCCCGTCTGCTGCGCGCTGCCCGTAATGGAGTCAACACCACCAAGCCAGATGGCGACGTTCCTGGGTTTCTCGCCTGACAGGTACTGTACCATTTTAGGAAATGTTGCCCGTCGATTTATATAACTGACTTTTTCAAGCATTCGAAAAAGTACGGGAAGCACCTGCTCGTTTCTCAGGTGTTCTTTCTGTTCTAAAATGTTTGTCTCTGGGAAGGTTGCGTACGGCTCATCCTGAGGTTGTCTTTAAGGTCAGTAATTGCGTCACTTCATTTGTATGCGGTGGTGTCGAAACTTTGAACCTAATGCAGAAATGGCTTGAAATAAAGGGAGTGCACTTGCTGGGCCAAAAGAGCAATCGGATTAAAATTCACATGATTTGGGGACGCCTGGGTGGCTCGGTTGGTTGGGCATCTGACTTTGGCCCGGGTCATGATCTCACGGTTCGTGGGTTCGAGCCCCGTGTCGGACTCTGTGCTGACAGCTCAGAGCCTGGAACCTGCTTCGGATTCTGTGTCTCCCTGTCTCTGCCCCTCCCCTGCTAGCGCTGTCTCTCTCCCTCTCTCTCTCTCTCTCTCTCTCTCTCAAAATAATAAATAAACATTAAAATCAATCAGTAGACTAAAATTCACGGGATTTGAGCCATATGCCTGCTCTGATGGTGCGTCCCCCTTCCCGGTTCTGGTCTCCTTCATGGGGTCTCAGGTTCCCGCTGAAATGCAGGGTAGGTGGGTGGCATTTGCACGCAGCTCTTTGACATCAACCAGAGGACTCTCGCCGTCATGCCTTTGATATGTTGATGTTCCATGTGCGAGTCCACTGCGCAAAAGGAGTCTGGGAATCATTGGGGCAGAGGTTCGATACGTCCCTGTAAAGACCTATGATCTGAATTACATACTGTGTGCCACCTGCACGACCATTTTACATCGTGATAACTTGCTGGGTCCCTATAATACGCCTTAGGTACCTGTGCTGAAAATGTCAAGCTGCTGTACCAGAGTGCATCTCCTCCAGTTTTGGAGAGTTTGTTGTTTGCTATTTGCTAATTGCACCATTTTATTTTTTTCTTAGACACTTTGCTGTCTTTGGTTTGTTTTCATCTCTTACTAAGGATTTTGGTTTGCTTTTTTATTGTAATGTTTTAAAGTTTATTTATTTTGAGACACGTGGTGGGTGGGGGTAGAGGATCCCAAGTAGGCTTTGTGCTGTCAGCACGGAGCCCAGTGCAGGGCTTGATCTCACAAACCCTGAGATCATGACCGGAGCCAAAATTCAGAGTCAGATGCCTGACTGACTGAGCCACCCAGGCGCCCCTTAAGGATTTTGTTTTAAATTACAAATGGAACACATCTTCTCGATCCAGTCAAATGTTCACAGGTGTATATATAAAGGAAAACAGTAATCCCCCCACTTTGACGATCTGCTCGCAGAGATGCTGCCCTCCTGGCTCCATTATGGTCTCATCTCACTACAGGTTTGCCCTGATTTGATTTCCCACTGGGAGTGTTGCCTCTCTGTGTCTTAGAAACCATGCATTGCTCACCTGCATTTAAAATGCAGGTAGGGGCTCCTGGGTGGCTCAGTCAGTTGGGCATCCGACTCCGGCTCAGGTCATGATCACATGGTTTGTGGGTTTAAGCCCTATGTCGGGCTCTGTGCTGACAACTCAGAGCCTGGAGCTGCTTCAGATTCTCTTCCTCCCTCTGTCTCTGCCCCTCTTCTGCTCACGCTCTGTCTCTCTTTCTCTCAAAAATAAACATTAAAAAAATAAAATGTGGTGAAAGATTCAAGGGGTAGAGAGGAAAAGGGAAGTGTTGATTTTAGGGAAGTATACATAACCATGCAAAAGTAAAGGAATTGGGGAGACATAGTGGGAAATGGGATCCAGGGGCGAGAGCAGTTGTGTGGGAGCACTCAGATCCAGGATATTGAAAGTCGGTGGTGGAATGGATGGGAAGGTACCCTTGGGGTTATATCCCCTGTGGCGGTGGTGGAGATGGTGAACCCCCGGGGATAGCCTCTGGGTCTCCCTCCTGCACTCCCTGCTCATGTGACCCTGTCAGATGGGCTGGTGTGGACCGATATATATACTCCAGATAACACACCCATAGGGTGCATACATTGCTCAAGGGAGACTTAGTCTTGTTTCTTCCCTGTGCCAAAATTTATGCAAAATAGAAAAACCGGGAAATGTTCCAACNAGGAATTGGGGAGACATAGTGGGAAATGGGATCCAGGGGCGAGAGCAGTTGTGTGGGAGCACTCAGATCCAGGATATTGAAAGTCGGTGGTGGAATGGATGGGAAGGTACCCTTGGGGTTATATCCCCTGTGGCGGTGGTGGAGATGGTGAACCCCCGGGGATAGCCTCTGGGTCTCCCTCCTGCACTCCCTGCTCATGTGACCCTGTCAGATGGGCTGGTGTGGACCGATATATATACTCCAGATAACACACCCATAGGGTGCATACATTGCTCAAGGGAGACTTAGTCTTGTTTCTTCCCTGTGCCAAAATTTATGCAAAATAGAAAAACCGGGAAATGTTCCCACCCCCACCCCCCCACCTTTTAAATGCATTGTCTTCCGTTGTCTTCTTCATCAGAGGTTTCCATGCATGTCAAAGCCACTTGGAAACACCATCATCAGGTCTTTGTTTTTGCTGGTGTAGAACCTGGGCTCTGGGCCTGGACCGGTTCATGGTCCTATTCTGCCCTTGGTGACTGTTGGCTTGGACTTTCCTCTTCTGCCTCCTGGTGGCTGAAAATGCCCACTGCATTGGTTTGACTTATTCAGCAAATAAGAGTCCTGCGTTTGGGAATCAGAGGACCCTGGGAGCAGACATGGTAGGCATTGCAGGGGGTCAGGCCGTTGTAATGAGGAAGATGACTTCATGGGAAGGTGGACATGAACAAGACAGAAANTCTTTGTTTTTTTGTTTTACTGTGGGGGTTTTTTTGGGGGGGGGGGGGGGATGAAGAAAACCACGGTCAGGAGAAGTTAGAACCAAAGCCTTTTTTCTTTTAATATCAAGTGAGTGTAACTATTGACCAGTCGGTGCCATGCTATGGAGAATGTTCTTGATCCTTTGTGAATGATTCAGAATTTCCTCAAGGAAGGTGGAATTTTATTTCCGTGTGCATCGTCATTTTTGGAAATCAAGCTATTGGGACACCCTCGATTGAAGAAACTATGAAGTAAATACAATCGTTTCCACCTCACTGATTGCAGAGTAGCGTGTGAGCTTGAGTTAACAATCACACGGGGTCACCCGTAAAAACTCCCTTCCTGGGAATGTTTGCATTCAGACCAGAGTCCGTTTCTGATTATTAATTCGAAAAGAAGACACGATCTTTCTTTTGCATGTTTTCTTAATTTTGCTTCCTATCCAGGGTATGAACAGTCGATCCTTTTTAGTTGTTGAAGGTAAAATGGCCGCTGTCTTCATGGGGAATGCACGATACAGGCATCCTTCTACCGACAAGGAATGCAGTGATGGGCATTAGGGCACGGGAGGAAGGTAGGAATTTCCAAGGAGGAGCGTTGAACCTGAAGGTCAGAATCCATTAGCTTGATGGACGTGGCCGGTATTTCAGATTCTGCCGATCATTCTGTCCGAGAAGTGGGTTTTAAATCATCCCTAACAAGATAAATACCTCCAAAGTTCATATCTTGTCTTCCCTCCATATGGTCAAGGAAATGAGTACTTTTAACTCACAAAATGGAGGGGCGCCTGTGTGGCTCAGTCATTTAGGCGCCCAACTTCTGCTCAGGTCATGATCTCGTAGTTCATGGGTTCGAGCCCCGCGCCAGGCTCTGTGCCGACAGCTCGGAGCCTGGAGCCTGCTTCTGATTCTGTGTCTCCCTCTCTCTCTGACCCTCCCCGCCTCAATCTCTGTCTCTCTCTGTCTCAAAAATAAACATTTTAAAAAAAGTCATACAATGGAAGGATCTGCAAAAGGCAGGGCATTTATAAACCGCTAAGGTGGAAACGCTCCCTGACTATACAAGTCTGGCTTACAGGTCAGTTTTTCTTTCTTCTGCCCTTTTCCTGAACACCTGCTTACACCTCCTTTACAAGAAGGCACAGATGTGCGCACAGCCCGCGGCAGGGATTCCCCGGAGGGCCCTATTCTTGAAGATACCTTCCTATTTTTGACGAGTCACATGTCAAGAAGTCATTGGCCTCATGAAAATGACCCCAGTGGATGTAAGGTTACAGATTCAAAGTGAATTTTTCTGGAAGAAAACTATCACTCAGATAGCACACCTGCCTTGTAGATTTAACAATGCAAATGTATTTCTCAAATAAAATTACAGAGGAACATATTGCTTAGGTATGTTAAGCCTACTGCTTAGGATAGTGTATCCTTTATTTAAAAAAAAAAATAACAGTAGCTTTTTTGAATGAGGCATGCAATTTCCAGTATAAAAAATATCAGAACTATTGTAGAACACTGCATGCAACCATCCTTTGGCCATTAGCTGTGGATGAGATAAAATCTTTATGCAGGTAAATCAGTGGAAGGCTTTGGTGATTCTGTTAATAATATGCCATTGCATGCATGATTTTCATTGCATTCAGTACAACAGCCTGGATGGCTCAGTCAGTTAAGCATCCGACTTCAGCTCACGGTCTCAAAGTTTGTGGGTTTGAGCCCCGCATCGGGCTCTGCTGACAGCTCAGACCCCAGGCCCTGCTTGGGATTCTGTGTCTTCCTCTCTCTCTGCCCCTCCCTGACTCATGCTCTGTCTCTCAAAAATGAAAAAAAAAAGTTAAAAATATTCTTAAGAAAATAAATACATTTTGAGGGCACCTGGGTGACTCAGTTGGTTAAGCGTCTGTTGATTTCAGCTCAGGTCATGGTCTCACGGTGTGTGAGTTCGAGCCCTGCGTTTGTCTCTGCGCTGACAGTGTGGAGCCTGCTTGGGATTCTCTCTCTCTGCCTTTCAGTCTGCTCCTCCCCTGGTCTCTGTCTCTGTCCCTCAAAAATAAAAAAATAAACTTTAAAAAAAGTCACACATTTTGGTATAGACAGAGGTATGACCTGACCTTCTAGAAAAACACCATCAATTCTACGCAATAGAAGTAAGAGTTGTACCAGAAGTGAGAGAACTGTTTTAGAATGAGGAAATATTTCCAGTCTGGATTGAGAAATAATTTCTCTTATTGAGAGTGACCCTGCGTCTTTACTAAAATATCCTGATAATGGTTTAGATGGTCCTGTACCTCTTTTTTTTATTAATGATATGCCATATATACACACATACACATATATTTATATATACACATATTGTATACAGATATATGCATATATGTGTATACTATGCCATATTTATATATAAATTATTTTTTTAATTTAAAAAATGTTTATTTTTGAAGGAAACAGACCACAGCAAGGGAGGGTCAGAAAGAGAGGGAGACACAGAATCTGAAGCAGCTCCAGGCTCTGAACTGTCAGCACAGAGCCCAACGCGGGGCTTGAACCCATGAACCGTGAGATCGTGACCTGAGCCAAAGTTGGACACTCAACCGACGGAGCCACTCAGGCGCCCCATATATGTAAATATTTTTTTTAACTCCATCCTCTGCTTTCTGGACACACAGAAGACACCACCACCCGCCCCCCCGAGTGCCTGTTTTCCATACGTCCTTAACCTGTGAATATCCTTTCCCCTCACTGCTTTCTCTCTCCCTTCTACGCATCAACCTATATCCTCTAAAAATACCACTCATGATTTTCTTTTTTACCCATGTAATGTTTTATTTATTTCTAGGAGAGAGAGAGAGAGAGAGACAGCGTGAGCAGGGGAGGGTCAGAGAGAAAGGGAGTCACAGACTGAAACAGGCTCCAGGCTCTGAGCTGGCAGTCAGCACAGAGCCCGACGCGGGGCTCGAACCCACGAACCGCGAGATCATGACCTAAGCGAAAGTCGGACGCTTAACCGACTAAGCCACCCAGGCGCCCCAACCACTCATGATTTTCTATAGAGCTTCTGTTAAAGCATGCATGGAAGTCACTTCTTACCAAGAAAGCATCCTGAGTGAATGTCACCTCATCTCTGTTTCGTCCCCTTTTTCAGCACTCTTGATTTTTTTTAAGTTCTATGTCTATTTCATCCCCTTTTCTTGCCTGCTTAATGCATTTCCTTCTTTTTAATCCTATTTCATCAAAACTGTCCTCCAGAGGACCACTTAGACGTCATAAACATTTCCTCTGGCCCTCCAAATAGTTTTTGTGGCTTTTAATGCATCCTCATCTTTCTTAATCTTCGAAATGAGCCACTGGGCATGTCTACACTCCTCCCTTCTCATCTGTATCCTTCATTTAAAGTACTTTATATGCCATGGGCACGTTTGAAGGGTACTAATCAATGGGGTGCCTGGCTGGCTCGGTCGGAAGAGCATGCGATTCTTGATCTCCAGATTGTGAGTTCAAGCCCCATGTCTTGATGGGGTGTAGAGATGACTTAAATACATAAAACTTAAAAAAAAAGAAGTGTACAGTTCAGTGGCTGTTAGTATAGTCACAGATTGGAACCAGCAACCAGAGCTGAGGTTGTTTTTTTTTTCTTTTACATTTTTTAAATGCTTATTTTTCAGAGAGAGAGAGACAGACAGAGACAGCACACGTGGGGGAGGGACAGAGAGAGAGGGAGACACAGAATCTGAAGCAGGCTCTAAGCTCTGAGCTGTGAGCACAGAGCCTGACATGCAGCTTGAACTCACAAATTGTGAGATCATGACCTAAACTGAAGTAGGACGCTCAAGCGACTGAGCCACCCAGGCACCCCCTAATTTTCGAACATTATCATCACTCCAAAAGCAAACCCCATACGTATTCCCCACCCCGCTAAGCCCCAAAGAGTTAAGCAATCCCTGATATATCTTCTCTATGGCTTTGCCTTTCCCAGACACTCTCATATAAATGGAGTCCTACACCACATGGGCTCATTGCCATGTACTATTCCACTGTATAGATAAACCACATCTTGATCCATTCGTCAGTTGATAGACATTTAGGCTCTTCTTGAAAGTCTGCTGTGAACCCCTGTGCACCAGCACTCCTGTATCCCTTGGGTAAATTCCTAGCAGTGCTGTTGCTGGCTCATAGGTGAGTTCTGTTGTTAATCTTTTGAGCAGAATGTTTTTAAGGTCCATCCGTGTTGTAGCCTCTAGGAGGACTTTATTTTTTCATGGCCAAATAATAATCCATTGGGGGCACCTGGGTGGCTCAGTTGGTTAAGTGTCCACTCTTGACTTCGGCTCAGGTCATGGTTTCACATTCTGTGGGCTCGAGCCCAGTGTGGGGCTCTGTGCTGACAGCTCAAGAGCCTGGAGCCTGCTTTGGATTCTGTGTCTCCCTCTGTCTCTGACCCTCCCCTGCTCACACTTTGTCTGTCTCTCTCTATCAAACATAAATAAACTTTAGAAAAAACTTCAAATAATAGTCCATTGACACATTTCATTTATCCACTCATCTTTTGGTGAGCATTTTGGTTGTGTCCACTTTGGGGATATCACGTATAGCGGCACCTTAGACAGTCATGTGCAAGTTTTTGTGGGATTCTACGGAAGCTTTTCTCTTGTGTATGTAGCTAGGAGTACAGTAGCTGGGCCTTATGATACTCTAACGATTTGAGTGACTTACACCTTCTTTCCGAAAGGAGCTGCGTTGGTACCACCCAAAGGAACTTGTCTCACCTGCACTCGCTCACGTCTGTCTGTTTACTAGAGCCATCCTAGTGCGTGCAAAGAGGTACCATATTCGATATACATTTCCCTGAAGGCGAGTGGTGTTGAACATCTTCTCACATGCTTATGGGCCATACATCTTCCTCAGAGAAATGTCGATTCAGATCCTTTGCCCTTTTTTATTGGGGTACTCCGCTTTTATTGAGTTGTTAAAAGTTTTTGTTTTTAATTCGTTTATTTATTTTTGAGAAAGACAGAGACAGCACGAGTGGGGAAGAGAGGCGGGGGGTGGGGGTGGGGGGGGAACC